>NC_052961.1:431336-508836 GCF_013358895.1 Oreochromis aureus
TGAGATAAGCAGAGGCTTTAAGAGACGAGAATAAAGTGCACGGAGTGATTAAACAGAGAAAGTCAAACATCTTCCTGCACTTAAGAACTCTGCAGCTATGTGATGAATCAACAATGGAGAGTGAGTCCTGCTTCACCATCAACATCCACAACTAAAACTTTACATTAGAAATAAACATGTTTACAGCCTGATAAACAAACTGTTCGTTCCCTAAAGATAAATGATAACAAATGCACAGGAGGTAGTTTTTTAAACTAAGTGCTTCATCTAAGAGAAAAATACCATTCATGATTGGACAGTGCTGTTTGTTCAAGCCCTCCTAATCCTCACAGTCAGCCCCCTTCCTCCTGGTGCAGATGATCATAGACCTGCTGACATTTTGAAAGGTCTCTGAGACCAGAACTTGTTGCAGGTGGAGAACAAGTTTCAACCAGAACTACCAGGTGGAGACCATCAGGAGGAGATGGAGGAGAGACTCAGAGAGGCAGCTGGATGAGTTTGTCATTACAAAACCATACTCAGGCTGCCCACAAGCACTCTTACATGCATGTGATGGAGAGCAGGGGTTCCTTTACTTTGGACTGTAGCTGTTAGTTCATCCGTGACTGGTACTGGAAGCTAAATCAACTTTGTTTCATGGTGAGCTCACAGAAAGCTGCAGAGCAGACTGACCGACCTGTGTAGAAAACAACAGCTTCATCAGCATTGTTAGGGCCCTGGATCGTGATGGCTGGATCTTGTTCTGTGTGTGTGTCCTGTGGCTTTAAGAGTCTCTGCAGGGCCTCTTCCTGATTGGAGAGCTGGCAGCTGCTGATTGGTTCCATCATCAAGTGGATGTTTTAAAAACCCTCTCCAGCAGTTGTTCCTTAGCCTCCAAAGCATTTGCAAATGAGGGGGGTTGCATCAACAAGTGACCCTACACACAGGTGTACTATACACAGCGACACAGAGGCCTCCCCTTCACTTCTGCTCCATATCACCGTCCCAAAGGCATGACCCACCAGCAGTCTGGGCACACCTAGTGTTAGAGTGATTTCATTAAATGTTGTCATTGTTGTGCTTCAAGTTGCAAGCCTTGTCCTAAACAGCATGATTGAAGACATGAAGACATTCCTTTGTTTCTGTTCCCCTCCCCAGCGTGTCGGATGGTATAGTGAGGATGTTTAACTTCCTGCCCTTTATGACCTCAACTGTGCTTGTGTATAGCAGACTGTTACAGGAATAAAGCCATAAACTGGGTGAGGGGAGTTGACCCTTTTGTGAGCAGGAAGACACACACACACACACACACACACACACAGAATACAGAGACTGATGTTGTTTAGATATGCCTGCTTAGGCATGTCACATGTATTTGTAAATGCATATTCATGAGTGTAACCAATAAAAGCAGCCTGCAGAGGGAAGCTAGTTGAAGTAGATCGGAGACAGCTACTTCCCTTGAGGCAAGTGCAACAAAGAGCTCTGTGCGATCTCGTTCTTGAGTGAGTGTCTGTTTATCCAGCAACTTCAGGACTATATCTCTGACACCTAGATCCAGTCTTGGATATGAAAGATTTCCTCAGGTCAGCTGCCTCCACTTCTTCAGTGATGGGCCTGCTACCCAGTACCAGCAGAAGGGAAACCTTTTCCTTCTTTCATCTGAAGGAAGGAAAGAAGAGGCTAAGATGTGACCTGGAATTTTTTAGAGGCCAGTAATGCCAAAGGGGCCCCCGACGGTGTTGGGGGCACCCTAAACATTCAGCTGACAGGCTTGTTTACATGGGAGAGGACATTCCTAATGCAGAGATGCTCTTCCTCAAGCTCAAGCAGCAGCCCATATGGAAAAGACATATATAAATTTTATAAAGTTTGTATCTGTCTTGTGTGAAACTTGTATGAAAAGCATACAAGAGTGAAAACAGATATAAGAGCCCTTGAAAAATTATGTAAATGAAACCTGTATGTTTTGGATACTTACTAAAACAATATACTCAGCTGTTAAACTCCTAAAGTTTGCAGATGACACCACCGTCATTGGCCTCATTCAGGATGGTGATGAGTCTGCATACCGGCAGGAAGTTGAGCGGCTGGTACTCTGGTGCAGTCAGCACAATCTGGAGCTGAACACTCTTAAAACTGTAGAGATGACAGTGGACTTCAGGAGACATCCCTCAACTCTGCCCCCCCTCATCATATCAGACAGCCTTGTGTCGACTGTGGAGATCTTCAAGTTCCTGGGTACCACCATCTCCCAGGACCTGAAGTGGGAGACCAACATCAACTCCATCCTCAAAAAGACCCAGCAGAGGATGTACTTCCTGTGACAACTGGGGAAGTACAGTCTTCCACAGGAGCTGCTGATCCAGTTCTACACTGCAGTCATTGAGTCTGTCCTGTGCTCCTCCATCACAGTCTGGTATGGTGCAGCCACTAAACAGGACAGGTGCAGACTGCAGCGGACTGTATGGGCAGCAGAAAGGATCATCGGCGGCCCCCTGCCCTCCATCCAGGATCTGTACCTCTCAAGAACCAGGAAACGGGCAGGGAAAATCATCACAGACCCCTCACACCCCGGACACAGACTTTTTGATCTGCTGCCCTCTGGCAGACGGTACAGAAGCCTGCAGACCAGGACCACCCGACACAGGAACAGTTTCTTTCCCCTCGCCATCTCCCTCCTAAACAGTTGACCTGTCACACTACTCCCACTGCCAGACTGCACCTGCCCCTTATGTACATTCTGTAGTTTTCATTCCACCTCATTTCATTTCTGTGTTTTATGTATATAAGTTTAGATTGGTTATTTATAGTTGGTTTACACAGCTTTGTGTATGTATGTGTATGCATGTGTAATGTGTATATAGACACGTGTGTGTGTGTGTGTGTGTGTGTGTGTGTGTGTGTGTGTGTGTGTGTGTGTGTGTGTGTGTGTGATTTACATTGCTGTGTTCTAGAGTCACCATCTACCGGAACCAAATTCCTTGTATTTGTCTGCACATATACTTGGCCAATAAACACGATTCTGATTCTGATTCTGATTCTGATATGAAAGTGGCCACTTTCATGAGTAAATCATATAAGCCTTATATGATTCACTATATGAAGTAGGCGACATCTGATGCAAGTCTTTTATAAGTTTTTTCTATTTCTTTTCCATATGGGAGGAATCACTTGTGGAGCTGTTCTTTGTGAGTGAGGACAGAGTGGAAGTGAAAGTGACTTAAACACAACAGGTAATTGCATTTTTATTCCTGTAATTTAGGTTTTTAGGCTTGAACTGTTCAAATGCATATATGACATTTAATACTTACCTGAAATCATATTTTAAGGTACAAATGACGGAATAGTGTTCCAGAGTCATACTGGAGTATACTCACTATCAGATGTCTTTGTCTTGTTACATAGGTATCCCCACTGACTGCATGAGCGGAGCCATCAGAATCCATCAGTAGATGTAAAGGGAAAATCCACTACAGGGACACCTGTTCTCCACCTGCAACAAGTTCTGGTCTCAGAGACCTTTCAAAACGTCAGCAGGTCTATGATCATCTGCACCAGGAGGAAGGGGGCTGACTGAGGATTAGGAGGGCTTGAACAAACAGCACTGTCCAATCATGAATGGTATTTTTCTCTTAGATGAAGCACTTAGTTTAAAAAACTACCTCCTGTGCATTTGTTATCATTTATCTTTAGGGAACGAACAGTTTGTTTATCAGGCTGTAAACATGTTTATTTTTAATGTAAAGTTTTAACATGGGAGTCAAAGATATCTGCAGCTTGATCCTGCTACATGGAAGTTAACTGAAGAGCAGATTTAATGCCATTAAATTTGTTTTGTATTTTATTTTATTTCTCTGTTTCTAAAATATATGAGGCAGCATTTTACTATTGCACTCGGACATGGAGTAAAACCCCTTCCTCCCTTCCATCCTCCTGCCCCCAGGCGCCTTTGGCTCCCCTAAGGGTGGAGGCAAATCAGTAGGCAAAAGAAGAGCGCATAAATACAGGGGTGGAGGACTGTAACGTTTGAGGGAATTCAGACATGAGAGCTCACTAAGTGTGAGTCACTCTCACTGCTGCTTTTTATTCTTTTCTATTTTTAGAGCCTCTGTCTTTGAGTGCAATCGTGTATAATGCATGCAGACATCAGGACACACAGGTGTGCTGTATGAGTGATCGCGGGGATATGCCAGCCGCAGGACTCGGTGCCCTGGAGGCGTCCCCGTCGACCGACCGACCGCTGCTACCGGTGCGATGAGCCTGGCCACGTGGCGCGCGACTGCCTGGCGCCCGCCCCGAAGGCCAGAACTATGTGGCCTCAGGGGGATGAGAGGGGGAGCGGTACAGCGAGGGGACCACCGCCCCACCTTCCTGCCCCCCTCCAAGAACGATGCACGGTGGCGGGCCTAGTCGGGCACCTCAAGGGACTCTACCTGAGCTGCTGTGTTGAGGACCAGCCCTGCCAGGCCCTGGTGGACACGGGGTCCACCATTTCCCTAATACGACCTGGTGTGTTTCCTGGAACAACCGGGCCGCTTGTGATGGGTTGGTCGCCCACCAACACCCAGCTGATGACAGTGACGGGGGAGAGAACTGACATGTGGGGGAAGAAACCGTTGCGGATCCGAGTGAAGGATCTGGAGCTGACGCACGACTTCTGGCTTGCTGACATCCAAGATCAGTGCATCATTGGCCTTGATCTGCTGACCCGCTGGGGGGCCTGCGTTGACACCGCGAAGCTGGCTATCACTCTTGGTACAGAGACTCTGGCCCTCCAGTGCGGTCAAAAGCAGGGAACCAGAGACTGCAGGCAGACGCGGCTGGTTCAGCACACCATCGACACCGGCTCTGCTCAACCCATCTGTCTGCATCCATGCCAGCTGCCCCTCGCGAAACGGCAGGGAGAGCGGGCCCAGGAGGCACGGGGCGTGGCTACTGCTCGGGCCACAGCCGGCAGAGGGGGATGGCTCTCGTTGACCATGCAGCAGCTGAAGCAGGAGCAGGAGGCTGATGCGACGTTGGTTCAGGTGGGGGCCTGGCTGGAGGCAGCACGACGCCCAGGCTGGACAGGGGTGTCGGGACAGGGGCCCGAAGTGAAGGCCTACTACTCCCAGTACAACAATCTGGAGACCCACGACGGCCTCCTGTACCGGAGATGGCGGGCCCCCGAACAGGGCAAGATTCTCCCGCAGCTGTTGGTGCCTCGGTCGCTGCGGTCGCAGGTGCTCGAGCTTGTCCACGGCTTGGTGGGGGCCAGCCACTATGGAAATGCTAAAACTCTCCGCCGTCTCAGGGGACAGTTCTACTGGCCTGGTTGTCGACGGGATGTGGAACTTCATGTGCACTGCTGTGACACCTGTACGGCACGGAAGGGCCCCACTCAACGCCCCACTGCCCCCCTGCAGCAGCATTGGGTGGGGGCCCTGATGGAGAGATTGGGAGGAGACGTCCTAGGGCCTTTCCCCGTCCCCGAGGCAGGGAACCGGCGCGTGTCGGTGGCCAGGGACTGCTACAGGAGGCTGAGGGAGCGGCCACGAGTGGTTCATGACTACACCCGCCAGGCCCAGGTCAGCGCCGGAGTACGACAGAAAAGAGCCTGCGACACCAGGTGCCGAGGGGGAGCTTTCGTGCCTGGCGACAAGGTTTGGGTGTACTGCCCGGTTCGCAAGAGAGGGGTGTCCCCCAGGCTGTGCGGTCACTGGCAAGGGCCGGCAGAAGTCATGGGGCGGCTAATAGAAGTGGCGTACGGGATCCGCATGCCGGGCCCATGGCGCGTGGCGGTGAAGACACATGGACATTTGCAGGACTTTGTGTTGGGTAATGGGGTTGTCGGGGATGACTGACCCCTTAGGTGGGGGCTATGTAGCGGGCCAGGGCTGTTCGGGGTTTTGTTTTGACAGTCATGTTTTGTTGTTACGTTGCCATGGTTACAGGTGACGCTCTCTCTCTGCGTCTTTGTGTTTCCCGGGGTGAGAGAGCGCCCTGTGTGTTGTTGTGGTCGCCTGTTGAAGGCTAATAAACGGCTGTGCTCCCTGGCTAGCTCGCGGGAAGCAAGACCAAACAATATCTCTGTCTCCTCCTTGTCTGAGCTCGCCACAATACTGTATAAGTTAATATGTTCATAGCTGCTTAGCTTTGTAAGTCTTTTCTAAATTATTGGTGTAAATATGGAATTAGGTGTTTATAGGTAATCTATATTTGAATAAAGGGTGAGCTATATGTTTTTATTTTTTTTTTTTATCTGGAAGAAAAAATCTAAATAAAATTCAAATGTATTTTCTGTTTATTCGGGGAGATGGTTTATATGTTTTATTTATTTTATGTGGAAAAAAGAATTAAATTTCAAGTCAAAAACACTTTCTTTTTATAAATTTAGTTTTTATTTTTTTAATTCAGGGAGATGTCCTCTGCCCTTAATCCGAGGTATCAGCCCCCATCCAGGGATGATCTATCCAACACACTTATACCTGCTCCGTGGAGAAAAGCAACCTCATCCAGAATTTGGCACAGGTTAACAAGGTCGCTATCACCTGTGATGGAAGGACCAGTATTGCTCAGGACCATTTCCTCACAGTCACTGTTCACTACATCTACAAAGGCAAAATGAAGCAGAATGTGGTTAGCACTGAAGCAGTTTATGAGTCACGAACAGGTCCAGTTGTGGCTAAAGAAATATCAAGCGTTGTGGGGCAATTTCACTTGGGAGGGAAAATAATTGCTGCTACTGTAGACAATGCCTGCAACATGGATGTTGCTTTGAAAAATTTGGACTTTCTAAAAGTGGGATGCTTTGCTCATACCCTCAACCTGGCAGCACAAAAGGTGTATGACATTCCTGCAGTTTCCAGCTGGTGTGCCAGAATCTGTTCAGTTGTGGTGTGGCTCAAACGTTCATCCTTGCGCAAAACTGTGCTCAGAGAAAAGCAGCGAATCCTGAGTAAGTAGCGCATACAGTTACATATCAAGAAGTATTGTTATTCATATTACCTTTTTTATAGTAATTTAAAATATATTTGTGTCTATCTGTGCTTTAGATTTGCCAGAGCACAATGTCATTCTTGATGTTAAGACGCACTGGAATTCTCTCTTCCTGATGGTGGAGAGATTTATGGAGCAGTTTGATGCAATCCAGGCAGCTGCTCTGGATCAACAGCTGAGGAAGCCTGTGGAGAAGGACAAGTGAGTGAATGACATGAGCATCACTTGTAAGAGCTAAATTACGTCAGTTACCTTTAACATTGTGAATATTTTTCAACAGGCTAGAAAGGTTCACGCACACTGATTTAATGAAGGCAGAGGAGTTTATTAAGTGCATGCAAGTCCTGTACACATCAAACATGTGTGTGTCAAGTGACGAGTCACCCACATGCAGCCAAATCATCCCCATCCTGGCCAAGCTGGAGGCACATTTCAGACGATGTGATGAAGACAGTTTTTTCACCTCTTCAATAAAAGAGAAAGTCTGGGGTAGTCTGCAGAAAAGATATCAGGTATTTGCAGACAATATCAATGCTCATGAAAAATAGGGTTACCATTTTTCAGTATCAGCTCCTATGTTATATCTTGTTTTACTTAAAGGATGAAAACCTTCAGAAATTTCTGAAGGAGGCCACGATGATGGACCCACGTTTTAAAGGCAGGCTAGATGGTGAGGCAGCTACTGACATCTGGGACAGGTTGGAGAAGGCAGCAGTTGCAAATGCCACAGCAGCAGTTGCACAGGTATTTTCACTGTGTGTGTACAGTCTTGTCCTTTTGCATCATGATGTAGTTTCTAGGTTGAAGGAATGCTCTTTACTATCTGTGTGTCCATAGCCTCCCACCGAGGACCCCAAAGCACACAGCGAGGTGGATGATGCTGACATGGACAAGCCAGAAAAATATGTAATTTCAGATTTTTTCTAACACAACCACTACATTCTAAAATTGATCTTTATTTATTTTGCAAACCTCACACTTCTTTTTTTGTTTTTCAGCTAAGAAAGATCCAGAAGTCACCCTCAGAAAAGCTGTTTGAGGATGAGGACAGAGAGCTTCAACAGGCTGCTTCTCAAGCGGGT
The DNA here is from genome assembly GCF_013358895.1 of Oreochromis aureus. Taxonomy (NCBI): domain Eukaryota; kingdom Metazoa; phylum Chordata; class Actinopteri; order Cichliformes; family Cichlidae; genus Oreochromis; species Oreochromis aureus. The sequence goes on from NC_052961.1 coordinate 439,379, forward strand.
AGATTCCCCTCAATCACAGAGCAGGTACAGAAGGAGCTTGAAATATACAAAAGACTGCCAGGAATTACCTCTGGACAAGACCCTGTGGCCTGGTGGTGGAGTAAGAGGGATACACTCCCCAATTTATCTGCCCTATCAGAAAAATACTTGTGTGTCCCAGCCTCATCAACGCCTTCTGAAAGAGTTTTCTCTTGTGCTGGGCATGCCATCAGCCAAGAGCGATGCTGTATAGCTCCAGAGAAAGCTAATACAATTATCTTTTTGCAAAAAACCAGCTAAACATGACAGGTTTCATGACAAAGTTTGTGTTTTCAATCGTTTAAGCACTGGTTCCAACCAAAGAAGTTATGTTGTATCGACAGAAAAGGCTAACTTTGTTATCATTTTGCTGAAAAAAATGACTGCGAAAAATAAAAACATAAGAGGTTTCTGGACAAAGTTTGTGTTCTTTATTCTTTAAGCACCGATACAAGCACCATTTAAGCACCGGCACCATTTCAAAAGTACCGTTTTGGCACCGGTATCGGATAAAACCTAAACGATGCCCATCCCTACTCACGACCTGCATGACAGCCTAACAGCTACTACTTTCTCTACGCACCGCAGACGCCATCTGTTTAACCTCCTTACATCAGGAAGGCGCTTTGTTTAAATATTGTATTTATGTTCTTTAACAGACTGTGGACTATAAATCCATTTACAGACAGACAACTATAAATGATTTTTCATGGTTGTTGTGACTTTATCTCCACTGCAGTGCGATGTAGTTGGTTTATTACAGTCGTGGAAACCATTTCTCTGCAACACCTTCATGAACTACTTCTTTGTAAAAACGTGCCCACCGTGTAACCCCACAGATGTCAGTCGAACATTTCACGCCGTGAAAGCATCTTCGGTTGGCGACTGATGCGTACGCTTTGCTGTCTTAATTGCAGCGTTTTCTCTGAGCTGTGACACTGAAGCACAACACAGAGGCGTGAGGGAGATACAGGGTCTCTGAGCCTTCATTTCCTGCTCTACACACAGCTCAATCCTCGCTCTGTGTTCGCTCTTCACTCTTTTCTTTCTGCAGGTTATCTATAATCATCATGGCTGGGTTTAATGCAGGCAAGCTTTTATTCCCAACTCTTATAAATCCCTTTCTAATACAGGAACCCTTTATAATGTACAGCTGCTGCGACTGCTGTGACACCCAAAGTACAACTAAGACTCAAACTAAAAGAACACATGAGCATTACATCACTCATTTCATTCTGGGAAATTAAGTTCTGCACAAAGGCATCATGGGAAATTGAATGACTTGATAATCAATATTCACTGTAATGGATTTAACCGCAGGTAAACACACGTGACCACAGGTGAAGGAAGGGAGAGGCAAATAGACGTGAGAGGGAGAGAATAGCTCACAAGAGACATTTCCACTAAGATTCCTCACCACACATTTCAGGCTGCAGGTCTGTCGAGCTCTTCTCATCATTTCCAGCTATTCTTGAACTGTACTAGGATAGCTTTGCTCCACTCACAGTAACCCCTCTTCATTTCACCCTGGGCCTTGGTGCAGCCCCTCACTTCATGTCCATCTTTAAGCTTCTCCCTCTTATTATATTTCTTCTACTTGGCTGTCCCTCACAAACAGAAGAGAGAGAATCACAGAGGGATGATAAGAATAGAAGAAAGCATGGCAAACTCGTGTTGGGCTCAAAGAGATTACTGAGTTCTTTATTAGAAACATTTCATGTTTAATATGAACCCTCATAGCTGGAACAGGAGCTGCATGACAGGAAGTAACGAAAGGCAGAACAGATTAGTCTGTAAAACACGTTTCCCAATCAGGGATCGACTGAAACTCTTCTCCATCTGACGTATCGACCATGTTTCATGCTTCGTGTTTCCTTGTGCTATCAGCTCTGTTCATATGCAGCTCTTCTCTGAGCCTTTGAAACCACTCAGTGTAACTACAGCCCATGGGTTCACACTGTCGTCAAAGGAGTTTGCAAAGAAAAGCGTCGGAACTTCTTTGAGTTGCTTGAAGACGTTTCACCTCTCATCCGAGAAGCTTCTTCAGTTCTAAGGTCAAATGGCCGAGAGTCCCAGATTTAAACCCAGTGGGAGTATCCCCCCAAAGAGGGACAAAGGACCTCCTGGTGATCCTCTAATCACATGAGCCAAGGTGTGAAAGCGGGTCTGGGACCTAATCAGCCAGGGTTTTGGTTGAGCTCATTGTGAAACCTGGCCCCACCTTGTCATGTGAATTCCTGAGGTCAGATGGCCCAGGATGTGAGTGGGCATTAAGGCGTCTGGGGAGGGATCTCAAAACTGGATTATAGATGGCAGACAGTTGGTGTCGTAAACCACCGCCTCTGTTCAAAGATGGTCGCTCACAGTGGACAAAGATGGCCTCTTTCACTCCTCTTTCTTTGCAAACTCCTTTGACTACGATGACCTGGATGACTGAGAACCTTCACAGACATACACACTGTCCCAGACACCAAATCATTGAATGCTTCAGAGCAGAATCCCTCTCAGTGTGGCCATGAAGCTGAAGATCACGACTTTTCACAAAGTGATCCAAACCAGGAAGCAGCAGACCTTTTCATCTTCTTCCTGTCACATGATGGCATTTGTCTCCACCCATCAGAGACCCTCAGCATGAACTTTACTGAGAACCATCTTCCTGTGTAGCTGTAACTGTAGCTCTCCGGCTGGCCACCAGGTAGCACATCAGCAGCCTGCTTTCACAAACGCTCCAGGCATAACTGCTGTTCCATTTTCTGTCTTCATGTTCAAGTAAGAGCAGAGCTGTATCCACTGTGCTCACTAGATGGAAGGTTTTCCAGATTACCATCAGATACCAGCCACAGATATACCTGGCACAGCTGTCTGTGCTGTGATTGGTGGAGTGTTGCAGGTCAGCAGAGGAATCAGTCATATCGTCCTCCATCCATTCTGAACAAAAGACATGGACAGCATCCCATGTCTGGATCTTTTTCTTCACTAAGCGCCAAAGAGCTGTGGGCCAGGATGGAGCCAGTCTGGACTTGATTGAGAGAAAGCACAATCGGGGCGATTGTGGGTCAAGAGTTGGGAATTCGCCTTGTAAATGGTAAATGGCCTGTATTTGTATAGTGCTTTCTAGTCCCTAAGGACCCCAAAGCGCTTTACACAACCTGTCATCCACCCATTCACACACACATTCACACACTGGTGATGGCAAGCTACATTGTAGCCACAGCCACCCTGGGGCGCACTGATAGAGGCGAGGCTGCCGGACACTGGCGCCACCGGGCCCTCTGACCACCACCAGTTGGCAACGGGTGAAGTGTCTTGCCCAAGGATACAACGACCGAGACTGTCCAAGCCGGGGCTCGAACCGGCAATCTTCCGATTACAAGGCGAACTCCCAACTCTTGAGCCACGATCGGAAGGTTTGTAATCGGATTGTAATCGGAAGGTTACAAGGCGACTATCTGCAGTCGAGGGAGATTCTGGCGGACGTTTCACTGCATAAACAGAAAAACTCTGATTGTTTTTGAGGTGACAGGAGTGTGTAACCCTTGCTTCTGTCACTCTGTGAAAGTGATCATTTTTACTGCCTGAATATGCCAAGTGAAAATCTGAGCAGCATTTCATCCCAGTTAATGAACACTTTCTCCAAACCACATTAGGAACAAAAGGCCACGGTGTGTTTTACATTATGATTGTTGTCAGTGGGAGGTGTCGCTCACTGCTGAGCAGGAAATTGTTTTGTTTCACAGAAATAAAGTCAAGTGCAGAGGCCCGAGTGTCGGTTTAGTCTCTGTCGACTCCTTGAGTCCCAGAAGCTTTTATCTGAGCTGACATTACAACAAACACTTCAAATGTCAGGTGGCAGAGTGTCGCTGCTCCCATTATTTTCTCCAATGAGGCGAAAACGCACTTCAGATAGACACCTCCGCTAACAGATTAGAATTTTCCTTCCTGTGGTCCTGGGTTTGGACCTGACTTCTTTGGACTCGTGTCAATCTTGTTTATTTATTGTTTACATCTGATTTCTTCCTGTTTTGGGTTTTTATAAATGACCTACACTCTTAGACTGTATTATTGGACTGTTGTATTGCAGTTTTCTGTGATTAGCACTTTGAATCATGGATTGTAGAGTTCGATTATATTTTGTTACAGATAATTGATTCCTCACTGACCCTATTTCTCCCTTAGAGACAGGGTGAGGAGCTGGGAGAAGCTCAGAGTAGAGCCACTTTTCCTACTCCTCCTGGGTGAGGTGTTCCAGGCGGAGGCCCAGGGGTAGACCCAGGACATGCTGGAGGGATTATGGGAATGCCTCCCAGTGTTCCCAGGTGGATGGATGGATGGATGGTTAAATGGATGGATGAATCAAAGGTGATGGATGGATGGATGGATGGATGGATGGATGGACGGATCAAAGGTGATGGAGGGATGATGGATGGATCACAGGTGATGGAGGGATGGATGGATGGATGGATGGATGGATGGATGGATGGATGGATGGATGGATGGATGGATTGATGGATGGATAAGAGGTGATGGATGGATGGATGGATGGATCACAGGTGATGGATGGATGGATGGATGGATGGATGGATGGATGGATGGATGGATGGATGGATGGATGGATCAGAGGTGATGGATGGATGGATGGATGGATGGATGGATCGATCGATCGATGGATCAGAGGTGATGGATGGATGGATGGATGGATCAAAGGTGATGGAAGATGGATGGATGGATGGATGGATGGATGGATGGATGGATGGATGGATGGATGGATGGATGGATGGATGGATGGATGGATGGATAGACGGATCAAAGGTGATGGAGGGATGGATGGATGGATGGATCACATGTGATGGATGGATGGATGGATGGATTGATGGATCAGAGGTGATGGATGGATGGATCAGAGGTGATGGATGGATTGATGGATGGATGGATGGATGGATGGATGGTTAAATGGATGGATGGATGGATGGATGGATCAGAGGTGATGGATGGATGGATGGATGGATGGATGGATGGATGGATAGATCAAAGGTGATGGATGATGGATGAATGGATGGATGGATGGATGGATGGACGGATGGACAGATCAAGGGGATGGAGGGATGATGGATGGATGGATGGATGGATCAGAGGTGATGGATGGATTGATGGATGGATCAGAGGTGATGGATGGATGGATGGATGGATGGATGGATCAAAGGTGATGGATGATAGATCACAGGTGGCGCTGTCACTTGGTGTTCGCTCGCTTTGTGGTAGAGTATCACTTCCTGTTCCTGCTCAAACACAGTGGTGTTTCTGAGTAGCTTTTCTGCTTAGCAATTTAATTAAAAACTTTTAGATACATTCCTTCTTCATAATATAATCTTAACGTGCTTCATCTGAAGCACCCTTTCTGTGTACTAACTACCTAATTTATAGCCAAAGTATTCACTTACTGTGTCTGTACTGTTTCGCTAGCTTAGCTTAGCTCGTAGCTGACTCGTTAGCCCCATGGCTACTTCACCTGTCCCTCCTGCACTTTCCTGCTCATTGTGTCAGATGTTTAGTTACTCCTCGGCCTCCTTTAGCAGTAATGATAATGTTAAGGCTCAAAAATATAGGGAAGGAAACACAGGAGGAATGCAAGTAACCACACTGGTCCAAAGGGTAAAGACGATGATTTTAATGAAATGACACGCGTGGGAGAATGAGCGGACTCCGTAAGCAGACAGCCCCACAATTTCATCCTCCTAACATCAAAATACAGTTTTATATGCATCAGAGTATATTTAGTGACGCCCCCTCATTGCGTCATCACATACATCAGCTTCAAAACCACAAATGTTCCATGACCTTAACATCGCTCTAAAAAACATTGTCTTCGGGTCGGTGCTTCCCCTCTTCGCTGTTGTTCGTCTGGTGCACTTCCTCTAAGTACGTCGGCACACTTCTGCATTTCTGCCCTACCAAAATAGATCTACCATGGTGTGTATGTGTCCGCAGTGTATGCTAAGTACGTGTCATGACCTGTCTGCACCCCAGCTAACCTCACACCTCTCATCTTAACCAGACATAAGGCCTGTGCTCATACACAGCTGAACTCTGTGTAATTTCTAGGCTAAATGTCACACTCGAATGATGATCTTAGATCTGCCAATATGTTTGCTCCTCCTAATATAGTCTAAAAGCCACCCTAAGCAAAACAATTTGAACTTTCCCCTATCAGTGATCCCTCTTGGCGTGTGTGTTACATGCATAATAACACCCTGCTCTTTGGCTTGCACTCACTCTGCTTTCGGTTTCACTTCTGCAAAACATGCTCTGCAGACGCATTTCCTGTCAGCCTGCAGTCAGCTTCTCCCCCACTGAAGACTATGTGTAAGAATATAAAAACATTCAAAAACCTTTCAATTATAGATTCAACTGATTATAACTGAACCTGTAATAAAGACTAATATAATACCAATATATTGGAACATCTGAATGCATCTGAATGTAACATCACATGAAATGGTAATGATGATTATAAAATAGCAGCAAATAATAGCAGTAAAATATTTCTATTCCTGACAATACCTGTAAAAAATGTAGCATATTTGCAGCTCTGGAGGCCAGGATTACTGAATTGGAGACTCGGCTTCGCACCCTTCATTCACCCGTAGCTAGCCAGGCCCTGTAGCTGGTGCAGCCCGAAGATAGCGTGAGGCCCGCTAGCTGTTCCCGGCAGACCCCAAGCAGCTGGGGAAAAGAGGCGGCTGGGTGACGGTGAGGAGGAAGCATAGTCTTAAACAGAAGCCCCAGGTACACCACCAACCTGTTCATGTGTCTAACCATTTTTCCCCACTCGGCGACACACCTGCCGGGGGTCAAACTCTGGTAATTGGTGATTCTGTTCTCAGACATGTGAGGCTAGAGACACCGGCAACCATAGTCAATTGTCTTCCAGGGGCCAGAGCAGGCGACATTGAAGGAAATTTAAAACTGCTGGCTAAGGGTAAACGTAAATACAGTAAGATCATAATTCACGTCGGCAGTAATGACACCCGGTTACGCCAATCGGAGGTCACTAAAATCAATATTGAATCATTTGCCAAAACAATGTCGGACTCTGTAGTTTTCTCTGGTCCCCTCCCCAATCAGACCAGGAGTGACATGTTTAGCCACATGTTCTCCTTAAATTGCTGGCTGTCTGAGTGGTGTCCCAGAAACGATGTGGGCTTCATAGATAATTGGCAAACCTTCTGGAGGAAACCTGGTCTTGTTGGGAGGCGGCATCCATCCCACTTTGGATGGAGCAGCTCTCATTTCTAGAAATATGGACCAATTTATTAAACCCCCAAAATATGACTATCCAGAGTTGGGACCAGGAAGCAGAGTTGCAGTCTTACACGCCTCTCCGCAGCTTCTCTCCTCCTGCTACCCCCAAAACCCATCTCCATTGAGACTGTGTCAGCTCCCAAACAGACAAAAAACAAACTAAAACCAGCAATAAACAACTTAAACATAAAAATCACAAAGAAAGAACAATACAGTATCCACATCTGAACCAAAGAGTAAAACAGTGAAATGTGGATTATTAAATATTAGGTCTCTCTCCTCCAAGCCTCTGTTAGTACATGACTTAATAATTGATCAACAAATCGATTTACTCTGCCTTACAGAAACCTGGTTGCAGCAGGATGATTATGTTAGTTTAAATGAATCAACACCCCGAGTCATTCTAACTACCAGAAACCTCGAAGCACAGGCCGAGGGGCGGTGTGGCAGCAATTTTTCACACCAGTCTATTAATTAACGAAAGACCCAGACAGACTTTTAATTCATTTGAAAGCCTGATGCTTAGCCTCGTCCACCCCAGCTGTAAAACTCAGAAACCAGTCTTACTTGTTATCATCTATCGTCCACCTGGGCCTTACACAGAGTTTCTCTCTGATTTCTCAGACTTTTATCTGATTTAGTGCTCAGCTCAGATAAAATAATTATTGTGGGTGATTTTAACATCCATGTAGATGCTAAAAATGACAGCCTCAACATAGCATTTAATCTGTTATTAGACTCAATTGGCTTCTCTCAAAATGTAAAAGAACCCACCACCACTTTAATCACACTCTAGATCTTGTTTTAACATATGGCATAGAAACTGAACATTTAACAGTGTTTCCTGAAAACCCTCTGCTGTCTGATCATTTCCTGATAACATTTACATTTACAATAATTGATTAGACAGCAGTGGAGAGTAGACTTTATCACAGTAGATGTCTTTCTGAAAGTGCTGTAACTAAGTTTAAGAATATAATCCACCCACTGTTATCATCTTCAATGCCCTGTACCAACATAGAGCAGAGCAGCTATCTGAACACTACTCCAACAGAGGTCGATCATCTTGTTAATAATTTTACCTCCTCACTACGCATACGACTCTGGATACTGTAGCTCCTGTGAAAACTAAGGCCTCAAATCAGAAGTACCTGACTCCGTGGTATAATTCTCAAACACGTAGCCTAAAGCAGATAACTCGTAAGCTGGAGAGGAAATGGCGTGTCACAAATTTAGAGGATCATCATTTAGCCTGGAGAAATAGTTTGCTGCTTTATAAGAAAGCCCCGCATAAAGCCAGAACATCTTACTATTCGTCACTGATTGAAGAAAATAAGAACAACCCCAGGTTTCTCTTCAGCACTGTAGCCAGGCTGACAAACAGTCAGAGCTCTACTGAGCCAACCATCCCTTTAACGTTAACTAGTAATGACTTCATGAACTTCTTCACAAATAACATTTTTATCATTAGAGAAAAATTTACCAATAATCATCCCACAGATGTAATATTATCTACAGCTACTTTTAGTACCATCGATGTTAAGTTAAACTCTTTTTCTCCAATTGATCTTTCTGAGTTAACTTCAATAATTACTTCCTCCAAACCATCAACGTGTCTTATAGACCCCATTCCTACAAAACTGCTCAAAGAAGTCCTGCCATTAATTAATTCTTCAATCTTAAATATGATCAACCTATCTCTAATAATCGGCTATGTACCACAGGCCTTCAAGCTGGCTGTAGTTAAACCTTTACTTAAAAAGCATCTCTAGACCCAGCTGTCTTAGCTAATTATAGGCTAATCTCCAACCTTCCTTTCATATCAAACATCCTTGAAAGAGTAGTTGTCAAACAGCTAACAGATCATCTGCAGAGGAATGGCTTATTTGAAGAGTTTCAGTCAGGTTTCAGAGCTCATCACAGCACAGAAACAGCTTTAGTGAAGGTTACAAATGATCTTCTTATGGCCTCTGACAGTGGACTCATCTCTGTGCTTGTCCTGCTAGACCTCAGTGCTGCGTTCGATACTGTTGACCATAATATCTTATTAGAGCAATTAGAAAATGCTGTAGGTATTACAGGTACTGCACTGCAGTGGTTTGTATCATATCTATCTAATAGACTCCAGTTTGTACAGGAAGTGCAGAATTATTAGGCAAGTTGTATTTTTGAGGAATAATTTTATTATTGAACAACAACCATGTTCTCAATGAACCCAAAAAACTCATTAATATCAAAGCTGAATGTTTTGGAAGTAGTTTTTAGTTTTTTAGTTTTAGCTATTTTAGGGGATATCTGTGTGTGCAGGTGACTATTACTGTGCATAATTATTAGGCAACTTAACAAAAACAAATATATACCCATTTCAATGATTTATTTTTACCAGTGAAACCAATATAACATCTCCACATTCACAAATATACATTTCTGACATTCAAAAACAAAACAAAAACAAATCAGCGACCAATATAGCCACTTTTCTTTGCAAGGACACTCAAAAGCCTGCCATCCATGGATTCTGTCAGTGTTTTGATCTGTTCACCATCAACATTGCGTGCAGCAGCAACCACAGCCTCCCAGACACTGTTCAGAGAGGTGTACTGTTTTCCCTCCTTGTAAATCTCACATTTGATGATGGACCACAGGTTCTCAATGGGGTTCAGATCAGGTGAACAAGGAGGCCATGTCATTAGTTTTTCTTCTTTTATACCCTTTCTTGCCAGCCACGCTGTGGAGTACTTGGGACGCGTGTGATGGAGCATTGTCCTGCATGAAAATCATGTTTTTCTTGAAGGATGCAGACTTCTTCCTGTACCACTGCTTGAAGAAGGTGTCTTCCAGAAACTGGCAGTAGGACTGGGAGTTGAGCTTGACTCCATCCTCAACCCGAAAAGGCCCCACAAGCTCATCTTTGATGATACCAGCCCAAACCAGTACTCCACCTCCACCTTGCTGGCGTCTGAGTGGGACTGGAGCTCTCTGCCCTTTACCAATCCAGCCACAGGCCCATCCATCTGGCCCATCAAGACTCACTCTCATTTCATCAGTCCATAAAACCTTAGAAAAATCAGTCTTGAGATATTTCTTGGCCCAGTCTTGACGTTTCAGCTTGTGTGTCTTGTTCAGTGGTGGTCGTCTTTCAGCCTTTCTTACCTTGGCCATGTCTCTGAGTATTGCACACCTTGTGCTTTTGGGCACTCCAGTGATGTTGCAGCTCTGAAATATGGCCAAACTGGTGGCAAGTGGCATCTTGGCAGCTGCATGCTTGACTTTTCTCAGTTCATGGGCAGTTATTTTGCGCCTTGGTTTTTCCACACTCTTCTTGCAACCCTGTTGACTATTTTGAATGAAACACTTGATTGTTCGATGATCACGCTTCAGAAGCTTTGCAATTTTAAGACTGCTGCATCCCTCTGCAAGATATCTCACTATTTTTGACTTTTCTGAGCCTGTCAAGTCCTTCTTTTGACCCATTTTGCCAAAGGAAAGGAAGTTGCCTAATAATTATGCACACCTGATATAGGGTGTTGATGTCATTAGAGCACACCCCTTCTCATTACAGAGATGCACATCACCTAATATGCTTAATTGGTAGTAGGCTTTCGAGCCTATACAGCTTGGAGTTTGACAACATGCATGAAGAGGATGATGTGGACAAAATACTCATTTGCCTAATAATTCTGCACTCCCTGTACATGTAAATGGAGAGTCCTCTTCACCCACTGAGGTCAATTATGGTGTTCCACGGGGTTCAGTGCTAGGACCAATTCTATTTACATTATACATGCTTCCCTTAGGCAGCATCATTAGAAGACATCTCATAAATTTTCACTGCTATGCAGATGACACGCAGCTCCATCTGTCCATGAAGCCAGGTAACACACACCAATTAGTTAAACTGCAGGAATGTCTTAAAGACATAAAGACCTGGATGGTCGCTAACTTTCTGCTTCTTAATTCAGATCAAACTGAGGTTATTGTACTCGGCCCTGAAAATCTTAGAAATATGGTATCTAACCAGATTCTTACTCTGGATGGTATTACCTTGGCCTCCAGTAACACTGTGAGGAACCTTGGAGTCATTTTTTTACCAGGACATGTCCTTCAACGCACATATTAAACAAATATGTAAGACTGCTTTCTTCCATTTGTGCAGCATCTCTAAAATTAGAAATATCCTGTCTCAGAGTGATGCTGAAAAACTAGTTCATTTATTTATTACTTCCAGGCTGGACTACTGTAATTCACTATTATCAGGATGTCCTAAAAACTGCCTGAAAAGCCTTCAGTTAATCCAAAATGCTGCAGCTTGTAGCACCTTGTAGTGCCATATCGCCCTATTAGAGCACTTCGCTCTCACACTGCAGGCTTACTTGCTGTTCCTAGAGTATTTAAAAGTAGAATGGGAGGCAGAGCCTTCAGTTTTCAGGCCCCTCTTCTGTGGAACCAGCTTCCAGTTTGGATTCAGGAGACAGACACTATCTCTACTTTCAAGATTAGGCTTCAAACTTTCCTTTTTGCTAAAGCATATAGTTAGGGCTGGACCAGGTGACCCTGAATCCTCCCTTAGTTATGCTGCAATAGACGTAGGCTGCTGGGGGATTCCCATGATGCATTGAGTTTTTCCTTTCCAGTCACCTTTCTCACTCACTATGTGCTAATAGACCTCTCTGCATCGAATCATATCTGTTATTAATCTCTGTCTCTCTTCCACAGCATGTCTTTATCCTGTCTTCCTTCTCTCACCCCAACCGGTCGCAGCAGATGGCCCCGCCCCTCCCTGAGCCTGGTTCTGCCGGAGGTTTCTTCCTGTTAAAAGGGAGTTTTTCCTTCCCACTGTCGCCAAAGTGCTTGCTCATAGGGGGTCATATGATTGTTGGGTTTTTCTCTGTATTTATTATTGTGCGATCTACTGTACAATATAAAGCGCCTTGAGGCGATAAATAAAATCGAATTGAATTGAATTGAAGAGATGGATGGATGGATGGATGGATGGATGGATGGATGGATGGATGGATGGATGGATGGATGGTTAGATGGGTGGATGGATGGATGGTTGGATGGATGGATGGATGGATGGATGGATGGATGGATGGATGGATCAAATGTGATGGATGGATGAATGGATGGATGGATGGATGGATGGATGGACGGATCAAAGGTGATGGAGGGATGATGGACGGATGGACGGATCAAAGGTGATGGAGGGATGATGGATGGATGGATGGATCAGAGGTGATGGATGGAAGGATGGATGGATCAAAGGTGATGGATGATGGATGGATGGATGATAGACGGATGGATGAATGGATGGATGGATGGATGGATGGATGGATGGATGGATGGATGGATGGACGGATGGATCAACGGTGATGGAGGGATGATGGATGGATGGATGGATGGATGGCTGATGGCTGCTTTTGTGTCGTCACTCTGGTGCTGTTAATTGATTAAAACAGAAGCATTTGTGTTCTCTTTGAGATGGTGGTCCAATAAAAGCTTTCTGTGTGGGCTTTCAGGCTTTTTACTGCTCTAATTTGTGTGGCTGACCATGACCACCTGTACCTCTCCACCCACACGCTCTGATTCAATATTCCGACATACAGACGGCACCCATGTAAAGATCAATACTGCTGAGAGAAATACACCCTTTACTGAGGATAAATAACCCTTTTCTAAACCTGTCCTGTCCAGCAGTTGTAGCATGCAGAATCAGGGTCTGAACTGATTCATTGATCATTTATTTTCAGCATATGAGTACATATATACAAAACAGAGCATATATACAGGAAGGACAATAGTGTCCTCTAGTACAACAGGTGCTCATAAAGCAGTGGGAAGAAGTAACACTTGTATACTCCCACCACCTTCACATATTTATGACTCAGTCATGTAGTTGTGCAGCTTCTTCTTGAATTCATGTAATATGTTGAATAACAGTGTTGCAGTTTTTTCTGAATGCTTAAACCCTAACTGCGATTCTTATAGCACAATTTCTAAAACTGTTAATACTTATGGCAAAACCACTCCCTGAGTTTGCAAAGCTAAAAGCACAAACACTGCTTTGCACTCAGTTTGCCATTTTGTAACACACACTTTGCAAAACTGTAGGTACAATCCACTGCACAGCACTGTTTTTGTGGAACTGTAAACACACAACTCACTGCTTTACACTCAATTTCCAAATGATCAACACACTCCTAGCAAAACTATACACATTTATGGCCATTATTTACACTGTTTTGCCAACTGTCTGGCACACTGTCACATGTGAAAACTGTTTTAGATAATTAGTTCGCGTTGCAATCAGCCTAAGCACTATAAATAAGCTACAGGTAAGCTGTCCGTGTGGAGTACACTGGAGGGAGCAGGAAGAGTAAGAAGAGTGAGAATTAGAGGAGGCCGAGGAAGAGGACGTGGAGGTGAAGAAGTAGGACGAAGAGGAAGACAAGGACAAGGAGGTGAAGTTAGAGGAAGAGGACAAGGAGGAGCAAGAGGAGGACGAGGAGGGGGAGGAGGAAGGGTAAGAAGAGTAAGAAATAGAATTACTGATGACATCAGAGCTACAATAGTGGACCATGTAATCAACTGTGGAATGACCCTGAGGGAAGCTGGCCAACGGGTTCAGCCTAACTTGAGCCGCTACACTGTAGCAAGCATCATAAAGACATTTCGAAATGAGAATCGATATGACTATGTGCAGGTAAGTTATAGTATCATTGGTACTGAATCTGGAAGTGCATACTGTAGTGCTGTGCATGTGCCTGCTGTGCTGCATTTTTTTTGTCTTGTCTAGAGAGTCATGGAGCTAGAGACAGATGGGTCATGAGCAGTTTGTTGTGGATGAGGCTGGTTTTCACCTTACTAAGACAAGGAGACGTGGCAGGAACATTATTGAACACCGTGCCATAATCAATGTCCCAGGACAACATGGTGGTAACACAACTATGTGTGCAGCTATAAGTCAAAATGGTGTTGTTCACCATCATGCAACCCTGGGCCCATATAACACTGCACACATTATTACATTCCTGGACACCTTACATGACATGCTCACCAATGTTCAGAGACCAGAGCAGAGCAGATACGTCATCATATGGGACAATGTTAGTTTCCATAGGGCTGCTTTGGTCCGCAACTGGTTTACAGATCACCCACTCTTCACTGTAATCATCCTCCCCCCATACTCTCCATTCTTGAATCCAATTGAAGAGTTCTTCTCTGCCTGGCGCTGGAAGGTCTATGACCGTCATCCCCATCAATGCATAGCCCTTTTACAGGTAATGGAGGAGGCATGTGGGGATATTGACCAGGCATCATGGCAGACCTGGATACGCCATTCCAGAAGATATTTTCCCCGGTGCCTTGGACTAGAGGACATTACATGTGATGTAGATGAAATTTTGTGGCTGGACCCAGAGAGACGACACGATGTAGACTGATTTCTTTTTTTTCCTCAGTGAAATTACTGTTTTGTTTGGACTTGGAAATAAACACTTGTGTTTGTTTTGATGTGCGTGAATAAACACCAGTACTTGAAGTTTGGATCCCTCTATGCTTACGGATCTATGACGAAAGTATGACCTCAAACTGACATAGCCTACCTTGTGCACAGAGAAAGCAAAAGCCAGATGTGTTTTTATTCATACCATCAGTGTGTAGTTGGTGCATTGTGTGCTTATTAATGTGATGGCTTGTGTTAACTGTTTGATACGAAAATACAATTTTTATGAAGGTTTGGACAGTTAAGCAAGGTTTATTAGCTTTTGCAATAAAACTACAATGTTTTGCTGACTTGGTGAAGGGTTTTCTTATTTGTGTGTAGAGTTTTGCAAAATTAGCCAATAGTTACAAAAAATGTGCTTAGGCCATCAGAAAAAACTGTAACTTATCACACTGGACATATCTATGTTGAAAACACCTGTTGTAGCTTAATGCTGCCCTCATCCCTGTGCTGCATTAAAAAACATATCTTTATACACTGATTTAAAATTCTGAATGCTTTGTTATATCAAATATATTTGCTTTCCTAAGAGGAGCACAGTAGACTCTCTGTGGGCTCCTTTTGTTCATGTTTTTGTTTTATCTATTTATTTTATTTTATCATTCACATTATTTTTTGTGTAGATTTTATGCTGGAGTGGACAGTGGGTGAAGGCCAGATTGGCAAAAGAAACAGAGTCCGGTGGAGGGAAAGTCAAGGATGAAGTAAACGGACACGCTGGGTCTCTGACTGCTGCATCTGTAACACAGCACACACAAGCGATACACAGTAAATGGTAAATGGACTCATTCTTAAAGCACTTTTCTACTCTCCCAGAGCGCTCACAGCGCTTTATACAACATTCACACAATTTCACACTCTGATGGATGCATCACAGAGCCACTTGGGGTTATTTGGCTTCCAGACTGGATCGAACCAACAACCTTCTGATCAGTAGATAAAGAAGACAAAACAGGGGGAGGTACACAAACAAATTAAGCAATTTTGCTGTGTGTCTCTGTGTGCGTGTGTGTGCATGTGTGTTTGTGCGTGCATGTGTGTGTCTGTTTGTGACAATGACAACCATGCATCCACCCAGCCAGGGAAGAGGGAGGCCCTGGACCAAGCTTCCAAAGCCAAGGATGGATGAACCAGGGGACCAGAGGCAGCAGGCAGCCGACCCCACCAGAGGCCGGCCACCCCAGCTCGACCCGAGGACTGAGCTCCAGATCCCCGAGAGCCTGGTAGAGCCACACACACACAGACAGAAACTGTACAGACACACATCCATCCAAATCCACCCAATCCTCTGAAGTGTGGACGAATATATCACTACACCCTTACTGATAGGATGTAGCGTAGTGCAGGGCTGGTTGGATGTGACGACCCTGACTATCCAGCAGGGTATCAGACGAGGACCTGAAACTTTTGTGAGGAACAGGAAGCACACAGCACTGTGAACAAACATTCACTAAGCCATCAGCAGCGTGATGTGGACTTCACAGCAAAACCTTTAAGGCAGTAACAAAGCGACCTCAGCCTCACTGGCTGCTCTCAAGCTTATCGTTAGCCTTAGGATTCAATCTGGTGATTGGCTGATTGGAGCACTTTAGGTGTAAACAGGAAGTTCTGACTATAATATCGAGTGTCTGTCACTCTTTAAATACAACTTTCTGTGATATAAATTTCTGGGTGATTCTGGGTGATGACCTGTTTGTTGGAAATGTAGTAGAGGTCGGTTTGGGAAATTATGAGTGAAACAGCGTGTGAGTGGAAATACTATTAATATTTCTGTCCTACCAGGTTCAGCAGGCCTCACCAATGATAGTATTCTGTCGGCTTCCTGGTATCTGAGTCACCGTCCAACTAGCTCTGGTGTCGCACTCTTTAGCTGTTTGCCTCAGATGCTGCTACAGCTGACAAACGTTTCTGAGCATGTGCAGATGAACGTCGGACACGTTTGGATGCCCCGTCTCAGGCTCAGCTGTCCTTCATGCTAACTGCCTCCGAATTTGTTTCACAAAGCAGAAATCAAAGAC
The DNA here is from genome assembly GCF_013358895.1 of Oreochromis aureus. Taxonomy (NCBI): domain Eukaryota; kingdom Metazoa; phylum Chordata; class Actinopteri; order Cichliformes; family Cichlidae; genus Oreochromis; species Oreochromis aureus. Next base: position 456,218 of record NC_052961.1, read on the forward strand.
GACAACAGCTTTAAAAGATGGTGTTATTTACGCAGAGAATATACCTCCTCCTCCTCCTCCCATCAGCTGTTCTGAGAGTCAACATGTGGAGCTGGACTGTGTGTTTACTCAGTTTTAAAGGAGAGAGAGGACGGCACCTCCATCCATCTTCATCCGCTTTATCCGAGGCCGGGTCGCGAGGGAAGCAGCCTAAGCAGAGAAGCCCAGACCTCCCTCTCCCCAGCCACCTCCTCCAGCTTATCCGGGGGAACACCAAGGCGTTCCCAGGCCAGCCGAGAGATATAATCTCTCCAGCGTGTCCTGGGTCTGCCCTGGGCCTCCTCCCGGTGGGACATGCCCGAACACCTCACCCAGGAGGCGCCCAGGAGGCATCCTTGTCAGATGCCCGAACCACCTCAACTGGCTCCTTTCGATGTGGAGGAGCAGCGGCTCTACTCTGAGCCCCTCCCGGATGGCCGAACTTCTCACCCTATCTCTAAGGGAGAGGCCAGCCGCCCTTCGGAGGAAGCTCATTTCTGCCGCTTGTATCCGCGATTGTGTGCTGGGCGGCGGCCAGGAGCGGAGGCCCTGGCGGACTGATCCCCGGCTGCCAAGACTGGAGGACGGCACCTCATAGAATAAAAACAGACAGTGACGCGTTCGCTGTCATCCATGTCGATCCTGACGTTTCGTCATAGTGTGGTCTGTTTGTCTCACAGAGCCGTCATGTTTCCCCTTTTAGTCGGCACGACGTCGACCCGATGCATTCACCTTACTCTATTGATCACCTGTTTTTGTGATTTGATGCTGTTTAAATAAAGCTGGGTTGAACTGAAAAACAAAAAAGGAGAAACTCTGATTTCAAATAGTCGTTTTATTTGAACATTTATGTAATCTGAGTTGTTTTTCCTGCTCGACTCTAAGCGGCACATCCAGCCAAGTTTGGACTTGTTGACATTAATCAACAGTTTTTAACCAGCTGATGAAGAAAAAATAGAGTATCTGCAACGAAATCAATTCAGTCGACTAAATTAGATTAAATCTGGGAGCAGTTTGTCAGTCTGATAGGGTGATGTGTTTTTTAATCTTGTGTTTTACTGTCACATCTTTTATTATTGACCTTTTCTGTTTATGAGATACTCGATCCAGTACTTACAGGACTGGGATCAGACTTCAGTAGATTTAATTTATTTTTGCTCTTTTTTCATTCACTCGGGATAATTGACTCATTTTAAAAAATTCTGAATTAAAAACAGAAACCAAATCAAAGCAGAGGCCGTAAACAGCTGGAGAGAAGCTGCTGCTACATCACCACCAACCACTGCCTTCTCCAGCTGTTGCCATAGTTACACACTAGTCCCACGAGACGGTGCCGGTTATCAGCAAATTGGCTGTGCTCACACACACACACACGCACACACACACACACACACACGCACGCACACACACAGACACACAGGCACACACACACACACACACACACAGGCACTCACACACACACACACACAGGCACACACACACATACACAGACACACACACACACACAGACATATAGGCACACACACACAGACAGACACACACACACACACACAGACATACAGGCACACACACACACAGACACACACCCACACAGACACACGTGCCTACGAGATGCTTTTGTGCACACATTTAAATTCAGACACCTCGCTGAGCTCACCTATCACTCACCTGGGCCCTCACATCCTGCTTCTCTGCTTCCACAGACTGTTCAGACGCTGTAGGAATCAAATACATCTATTTAAATTTTTCACTGTTATTTACACAGCAAGGTTGTTATGCCTGCTAAATGAGTCAGAAACATAAGGAACGTCAGAGTGTTGCTTTATGTTTGGTCGACACACTCATCACAGAACATTAACCTGACAGGACAAAGACACCACTCCATAGTCCTGTGCTGGGATCATCCTGTCCCTCTGAGTGGACCAGAGGGACAGGATGGATGGAGTACATTTAAACTGAGAACACAATTAAAGAACAACAAACACACTGACTCAGTCCGTGTCAGAGCCACAAGCTGTGACAGGTAACACAAGGTCACCTGTTTCCAGGCAACACACCACTGTGTTTGTGTGTGTGTGTGTGAACTCACACATGTTAGAAAAACATGACTGTGTGGAGAAAAGTCTTTTACTGTCCTCAGAAACAAATTTAAGCAGAGAAACCTCTGAGACATCCACACACAAAGGAACTTACCAAAATAAAACAGGAAGTGAACGCCTGGGAGACACACAGAGAAAACAGAGGGAGACTCGAGAAAGAGAGTAGGACGCAAAAATAAAACTCTGAATGAAACCTCAAAGAGTCCTCCATCCATCACGAACCAGGTGAACACAGGTACACACAGATACACGCAGGTTAACACAGATACACACAGGTTCACACAGGTACACACAGGTACTCACAGGTTAACACAGGTACTCACAGGTACACACAGGTGCACACAGGTACTCACAGATACACGCAGGTTAACACAGATACACACAGGTTCACACAGGTACACACAGGTTCTCACAGGTACACACAGATACACACATGTTCAAACAGGTACTCACAGGTACACACAGGTACACACTGGTACACACATGTTCACACAGGTACTCACAGGTACACACAGATACACACAGGTTCACACAGGTACTCACAGGTACACACTGGTACACACAGGTTCACACAGGTACTCACAGGTATACACAGGTACACACAGGTTCACACAGGTACTCACAGGTATACACAGGTACACACAGGTACTCACAGTTACACACAGGTACTCACAGGTTCACACAAGTTCACACAGGTACTCACAGGTACACACAGATACACACAGGTTCACACAGGTACTCACAGGTACACACTGGTACACACAGGTTCACACAGGTACTCACAGGTACACACAGGTACTCACAGGTTCACACAGGTACACACAGGTACTCACAGGTATACACAGGTACACACAGGTACTCACAGATACACACAGGTACTCACAGGTACTCACAGATACACACAGGTACTCACAGGTACTCACAGATACACACAGGTACTCACAGGTACTCACAGGTACTCACAGGTACACACAGGTACTCACAGGTTCACACAAGTTCACACAGGTACTCACAGGTACTCACAGATACACACAGGTACTCACAGATACACACAGGTTAACACAGGTACACACAGGTACACACAGGTACTCACAGATACACACAGGTACACACAGGTACTCACAGATACACACAGGTTCACACAGGTTCACGTTAACACAGGTACACACAGGTAACACAGGTACACACAGGTACACACAGGTACTCACAGATACACACAGGTTCACACAGGTTTTCACAGGTACACACAGGTACACACAGGTTAACACAGGTACTCACAGGTTCACACAGATACACACAGATACACACAGGTACACACAGGTACTCACAGGTATACACAGGTACACACAGGTTCACACAGGTACTCACAGGTATACACAGGTACACACAGGTACTCACAGATACACACAGGTACTCACAGGTACTCACAGATACACACAGGTACTCACAGGTACTCACAGGTACACACAGGTACTCACAGGTTCACACAAGTTCACACAGGTACTCACAGGTACTCACAGATACACACAGGTACTCACAGATACACACAGGTTAACACAGGTACACACAGGTACACACAGGTACTCACAGATACACACAGGTACACACAGGTACTCACAGATACACACAGGTTCACACAGGTTCACACGTTAACACAGGTACACACAGGTACTCACAGGTACACACAGGTACACACAGGTACTCACAGATACACACAGGTTCACACAGGTTTTCACAGGTACACACAGGTACACACAGGTTAACACAGGTACTCACAGGTTCACACAGATACACACAGATACACACAGGTACACACAGGTACTCACAGGTATACACAGGTACAGGTTCACAGGTATACACAGGTATACACAGGTACACACAGGTACTCACAGATACACACAGGTACTCACAGGTACTCACAGATACACACAGGTACTCACAGGTACTCACAGATACACACAGGTACTCACAGGTACTCACAGGTACACACAGGTACTCACAGATACACACAGGTACTCACAGGTTCACACAAGTTCACACAGGTACTCACAGGTACTCACAGATACACACAGGTACTCACAGATACACACAGGTTAACACAGGTACACACAGGTACACACAGGTACTCACAGATACACACAGGTACACACAGGTACTCACAGATACACACAGGTTCACACAGGTTCACACGTTAACACAGGTACACACAGGTACTCACAGGTACACACAGGTACACACAGGTACTCACAGATACACACAGGTTCACACAGGTTTTCACAGGTACACACAGGTACACACAGGTTAACACAGGTACTCACAGGTTCACACAGATACACACAGATACACACAGGTACTCACAGGTACTCACAGGTACACACAGGTACTCACAGGTTAACACAGGTACTCACAGATACACACAGGTATTCACAGGTACACACAGGTACTCACAGATACACACAGATACACACAGGTACATCTTAGAGAAAGACCATCTTAGAGAGGCAGAGCTTCACCAACCTGCAGAAACTGAATCCTCACTGTGAACATGACATCATCGTCACACCATGACATCATCAACATACTCAGAGGACCTGGAGGAATCTCTGTGTGCGGGGACGAGGACGATAACCTCCAAACGCCGCTCTGTGATAAATCAGTGCACAGGCTCAGGAATGCTTCCAGAAACCGGCATATGCGAGCGGTTCGGCGTGCCGTCCACACGTCCAGGTTACAGCTCCATCATGTGGAGGAGAAGCCACGCGTAACCACGATGGACAAACGGCGACGTCTCCTTTAAGACAGATCTGAGGTCAAACCCATCCAAACACGGACACCTCAAACTAAAGAGAAGAGGGAGAAGAGCCCAGCTTCTTATCAGTGCTCGGAGGATGGTGGGGCTGTGAGAGCCTATGGAACATCTGGAAAGGCTTCATGGGCGCTGCTAGAATCCTCTATCAGACGGGGACAGCATTCCTCTCCCAAATATCAAACAGCTGCTCTCCTCTACTCACAGACTCAAATTTTTAAAACAAAAATGTAAATAGAAAGCTATGATAACTCCGGTTTTCCTTCCAGTGGACGTTAATGTGACCATCATTTGATTCTTCATTCAGTATTGGAGGGTACATGTGCAAAATATCTTTTTAATAATGATCATTTTCATTGCAGTTTGTATCAGTCTTTTTGGGAATTAAGGAGATTGGATCACTAAATGATTCTCCTGCTGCCTTCAGGAGCATCAGGGCAAACAGTTTGATGTAGAGTAGTCAGGGTGTATGGGGACTTGTTAGCTCTCCTTGTTAGTGTGGAGGAGTGGATGATTTCTTTGTTTACTGAGCTGTACCACCATGCTCACAAGTCCTGTTAGCCATGCTGGGAGAGAACCGGCATCGGACACTCGACCAAAGACAATAAGTCACAGTCGTCTCCCTCAGTGCACCACTCTGACTCATCAGTGAAGCACCCTCAGGTCTGCCTTTCCCTCATGTCTGAAGACGTGTTTTACAAAGCTGCACAGACGTCAGTGCAAACATGACGCTGAAACATCATCCATCCGTCACACAAGTCCCAATAGAGCCCTTATGGCAGAAACAGAACCCAATGAAAGCATGAAATTCACTGTTTGATACTCAACATCAAAACTCTCTGAATACTTTCAGACATCTTTAAGAAGGCCTCGCCATCATGCTGATATCTGTCTCATCATGCCGCTCACCTGGTTAACACAAACACACCTGTTTGCTTGGTTTACATCTCTTAATCACCCGGTCCATTAAAGTCACCTCCAGACCTGCTGAGGCTTTGCTGACGTTCACGCTCGACTCCTGGCTGCTTTTGTGATCTGGTTTTCCTCGGTAGCTACTCGAAACCCTTTTTCCAACTCCCTCCCTCACCCTCACACACACACCATAGGAGGGACAGTCCCACACATGCTCCTCGGAATACATTTCCCATGGTGCTTCATCCTTAAAGGGCCATGCCTGTAACACATGGTACTGTACTAAACTCAGTTATAACATTACAGTTACAATTATGTCATTACTCAGAGAGGTTCTCACTAAGGCAAACCAGGCCAGGATAGAAACATCTGCATTACACTGCTAACATCTGCACAGACAGCATGCTAACACTAAGCTAGTGAAGAACCCAGAGTAATGTTAAAGCTGAGTGTATGCAGACTCCAGTCCAGCAGCCAGAGCCTGAACTCCAACAGGTAACAAACTGATGAGCAGTCAGGCTGTTTCTACCTGTTCATGTTTCTATAGCAGCATCACCGTGACGACCGTTCTCATGTCTCTTTGACTGGTTTTAACTTTGCTGTGTCTTCATGTGTGAACAATAAAATAAATACAGTGTGTGTCTCTGTGTGTGTGTCCTCACTGTTTTAAACTAACTTCTTTTTTAATTTTATTTGTTTTGTTTTTTTAAAATCAGTGTTGTAAACATATAATTCCTGCGAGGTTCGTGGTGACTGAAGTGAACTTTGTTAAAGTTCAATAAATGATGTGATGAACCTCTGTGACTAGTCTGCATCCTCTGGGGGATTATTAGTGCTAAGCTAGTTCATCATACACAGGAAGAGTCTGCAGATGCGACTGAACAATCAGAAGCTCTTCATTCACTCAGAGTTTCTCTGATCCAGCAGTGAATGAAATCAGTCCGATTCCACACATCTGAGCACTGAAACAACACACACACACACACACACACACACACACACACACACACACACACACACACACACTAGCAGAATGGCTGCAGTTCACTTAACTGCTGCCTTTTTATTATTAGCAAAAATGAAAGGAATCATAATGTCCAGAAAACCATGAGCGATTCCTCTAATAATCCAAAATGCATTCCTGCTGCTTGTTTCCCCCTCAGTCTGTGTTTGTAGCTGCTCATTATATTTGTCTTTGTTCCCCTCTCCATTCTCCCGTCAGTGGCTCTCACTCTGAAACCTGATAAAGCTTTAAAGCTCAGGAGAGTTCGCTGATCGGATTTCTCTGCCTGCTTCTTCATATCCGGCTAATTAGTCCTGATGTAAAACAACTCCTGTCACTGCACAGGGAGTTCAGCGCAGCCCTCTGAGGAGTGTGGAAGCGTGGCCTCCTGCAGCAGGCCGATATCTGCAGCAACGATGTGCTCAAACACATTCCACTGAGAGAAAACAGGACAATAGTTTCTCACTTACAAAAGAAGAAGCAGACAGACTAAAACATCCCACAGTTAAAGCTCAGTGAGTCTGACCTTTGACCCAACCAATGACAGCCCCACAGAACACACAGAATAGGAATGTGCAGAATAAAAGCTTTGCACCGCCGTCGGTGTGTCCTGTTTACAGAACCATTCAGTGAAATGATGGTTCAGAGTTAAATCAGCCATGGGGAGGTCTCCGTTAAAGGATCTTTAAGATCAGCCTTTAATCTCCCTGCTGTGCAGCTCATAAACAGTAGCAGTAATAAATCCACACTGAAATACAAAACAAAAAAACTGAGCAGTGCAACATGATTAAAAAGAGGAAGTAAGAATAATAAAAGTAGGCATGAAGTTTGTTTTACATAATATTGGTCAGAAGTAATGAAGTGAGTGCTACTCTTAGTTTGGAGGCTGGAGGAGGTCAGGGCACGATACCAGAGTGTGACTGTGGCGGGGGTGTGGTCCCTGGCTCAGCTGCAGGGAGGGTGATGCAGTAGGCTCTGACATGTTCCTCCTGGACTTCTGTTTACATCCCGATTTTCCTCCTGAGCTCCTCCTCACTGCCTGACCTAAAAGCTTTCCTTGTTTATTTGAGAAGAGCCTCAACATCAGGAGTGATCAAGGGTTTTTGTTGGAGAAGCTTCTTAGTCCATAAAGCTTTGAGGGAGACTGGTGATGCCCTCCTCATGATCATCACCTCCCACACAGGTGTGTCAGGATGGTCCTTTCTCTCATCCTTGACCAGACCAGTTCTTCTTCCTTGATGGAGGCTGGAGGTCGTGATCAGATTTGTGCAGGATGGGAAGAGCTCATGACTCATATGTCTTCTTGTTGCTGGCACAAAACAAGCCCAGTGTTTCATCAGTGCACATAACACAGTGAGTGAAGGCTGCTGGGGGATGGAGAGGCAGCAGTCATGAGGTGGAGGCTCTGTAGGTGCTCCGTCTGCAGTGTGAACTTTGAGTGTTAGCCCAGGATTTCCTAAGCGAGCTAACGAAAACACTTTTCCAGTGAGGCAGAGGAAGGGATTGCCTTAAAGATGAAACACACCTCCACCCGCTTCTTAAACAGAGACCAACACAAGGTTTTTAAGGGTTCTTGCATGGTTTTGTGCCTTACAGCCATGGCCCAGCGGTATCCAGCTCACCTTTCCTCTCTGTTCCTGCTTTGAGCTTTTCTTCTTCTGTCTCTGTCACCTGTCTTCATCGTTTCCTTCCGTTTCCATCTGTATTATATTACCTTTGTTTCATTATTATGAAACAAAGAGTAGCTTTTAATTTTTCCATCTGTGGTCTCATTGGCACAAAAATACACATTCTTAGGTGTCGCTGAGCTTTCTTCTCTCCATAAAGGCCTCTTCACAGCATCGCTGCACAAACAGGTGAGGCCCCATGCAGGTACCTGGATGTGGGCCCCTCTCTACAGACAAACAATTTCAACAGAAATCTTCAGCTTGCCAGTGCACACATATCAAACTGTTCTAAGTAATAACGACTCTCAGCTGTGGTCCTGTGACAGTTATGGTTGTTTGTAGCTCCTTCTCATCACTTCATCATCATTTCTTGAAAATGCTCAGCCTTCATAGAGTCTTGATGCATGATGCATTATCAATCATCATCAGTTACATGATCATTAATATGCAAATTGTCATGACCACTGATCAAAGCCCACTGATCAATGTCCATGAGTCCCATTCACAGAGAGTTGGGGAATGGCTGCAATCACAGCATTGTAAGATGGTGACAGATGTACCCTTAGGCCCCCTCCTCCATTCAGAGATGGTCTTTCCCTTTTCACGTAAATGGCCTCCTTGACTCCGCCCTCAAACCAGCGTTCCTCCCTGTCCAGGATGTTACATCCTCATCATTGAAAGAGTGTCCACTGGCCTGTAGGTGTAAATAGACTGCAGAGTCCTGCCTGACGAGGTAGTTGTTCTGTGTTGTAGCCAGAGGTTGTTTGTCAGCCTCTGTCAGTGCGCCGCAGGGTTGCTGTGGCTACAATGTAGCTTGCCATCACCAGTGTGTGAATGTGTGTGTGAATGGGTGGATGACTGGTTGTGTAAAGTGCTTTGGGGTCCTTAGGGACTAGAAAAAGCGCTATATAAATACAGGCCATTTTGTTTGGTTTCCCCGATGTATAAATCCTGGCAACCCTCCTGGCACTTAACAGCGTACACTATGTTACTCTGTTTGTGTCGGGGGACCCGATCCTTGGGAAGGACCAGTTTTTGGTGCAGCGTGTTTTGGGGTTTAAAAGTGTCCCAATTCGAAATACTGAGATCCACAACAAAATACCAAAGGCCCAGAAGGATGCAATCAAACGGAAGAGTTTATTGAATACACATGCGGGGAGGTACGAACTGCCAAACATCAGTTGTAGGACTCCGCCCAAAAATACACTTCAGATTGCTTTTATACCATCAGGGTATTATGACGCCCCCTCATGCGTCTACAAGCACATAATTTGCATCTTAAGAACATTCTTTGCCTCTTCTACAGACAATGATCAATTCTAAGAGATAAATGCAGACACAGAAGTTCCCCTTTCTGGCATCCTCTTCCAAATATGATGGTGAGGTCCCCATGGACTTGTCCTCCTCTTTGCGTCACCTGTTACTAGGCAAACTCAAATGCGACAAGAAGCTGAATACATTCAGGCCTTCACTCCAGCCTGTTTCTTGATTAAATGTATTATATGTGTTTTGTAGGCGTGCATGCATTGAACCTTCCATAGCTCCAAGCCACTTACTCCATGTTTCGCCGGGACATTCACACCCAACGGAGCTTTCAACCTTTTAATTAATTGACTGAGCCACAACTCATTAATAAGCACCAAACTGCAATGTGTATAACATGATTACAGTTGCGCCTGCAATGAGAGATTATTATGTGATTATGATAACACCTGTAATACAGACTTTAATGTAATGTCAGCAGCTAAATAACTGCTTCAATGAAGTGATTATTATATGGTTTAATGCAATGATCATGACTTAATGCAAAGTTAATTAATGCAATGATAATGATAATAGGCATAAGTAGCAGTAAAATATTCCTTATTCCACAAAAGCCACAGAGACCCGGTGTTTAGAAAAAATGCGTCTCTCTCAATACTTCTGACACGTACAGGATTACTACGGGTTTTCACTTAGGCAGCAGTTGTCCTTCTCTCCTGGAGCTTTCTTTTTTTTCCCCTGAAAATGCTACTTCCAGATAAACAGCATCAAGCCTTTCAGACAGCTTCGCAGTCTCGTTTAAAGTAAAAGAAGCAGAGTTTGGTCATGTTTGACAAGTTTGGTCTGACTGGTGAATTCCAGCTTAGGTTACTCTGCAGCACACTTTTTGGATGTGCAGCCTACGCAGACGTGTTGCTATGCAGATCTCAAAGCCTGATGGGGATCACACTGATGCATAGGTTGCACCCTGATTGGTTGAAAGTTGAGTTCACAACAAGAGCAAGAAATGTGAAAAAAATATTGAAAGCTCAGAGAGTCTGCATGCTCAGCTTAAAGCACCGCCAACAGCTCAAACATGAACACGTCTGTGACGCTGCCCCCCGGTGACAGAGAACAGCTACAACACGTAGCAGCAGTCTGGAAGGCTCTGCATCGGAGCGACCAAGTCGTGTGGCCTGCGGCGTCGTCGAGCCGATCCAAGTGGGTACTTGAAAAAAAGAAAAGGGGCTTTGGAGTTCCTCCTTCCCATGTTCCTCAGGGAGGCAGCACTGATTAACATGCAGACTAACGCCCACACAGGAGTCACCTCTGATCACACGTGAGCGCCTAATTAGAGCTCCAGCAGCCCATTCACACACGTTCCTTCACTCTGACAACCATCACTACCACACCATGGCTGGATCAGCACTTTAGAAATACACACAGATCGTTTTGAGAAGGTAAGAGTTACCTTATCATCACTCATTTTCTCCTTTCTTCTCCCCTCACTGCCTCCTCTCTGCCTCCTCTCCTGGCGTCTTCCTCTCCACCCCCTCGTGCTGAAAACTGTGATTAGCATCACAGACTGAAGCAACAGGCAGAGCTTCGTGTGGGTGTGTTTTGTGTTGTGTTGGCAGATTTGTGTGTTTAATTGCAGACGTCTTTCTCTGTTTGTTCTCGAGGGAGTTCACACTGCTTCTCCTCAAAACAACAATACAGCAGCAGCAGGAGCAAAGCTTTCATTGTTAGAGAGCTGAGCCAGTAACCACCATCCCGTAGCCACTATCGCTAATCACAAACAGCTCCAAAAAAGTAAATAAAAACAGAATGCAATGATCTAACATCTCATAAATCCAGATTTTATTTACAACAGCTGGAGGAAAATTTATCAGCTGATCAGGCAACCTGTCAGCAGCTGGGTCACATGATCGGGCAGAGCTTCACCAAACTGCAGAAACTGAATCCTCACTGTGAACATGACATCATCTACACACCATGACATCATCAGCATACTCAGAGGACCTGGAGTAATCTCTGTGCGCGGGGACGAGGCCGATAACCGTGACCTTCATCAGTGCTGGAGTTTACACGACCTCCTCAGTGAACGAATCATTCAGGCTTAGATCACAGATGAACTCAGCGGATTAACAATTCAGAGTAGAAACGACTTCCCTGTCACAGCAGGGAGCGCCGGTGTGTTTGCAGAGCGGACCCAAAGCAGATGTGGGAGAAAAAACTGATGATCAAACAAAAGGCGAGCGAGGGAAAACAGCTGACACAAGTGAAAATGATGCCACAAAACTAAACACACTGAACATGGACACACAAGACTGTCAAAATAAAAAAGGAAACCTCGAGAGAGGTTTGTGATAACACAAGCTTTGCAACATGAACACGCAAACAAAATGGAGAGACACATGAGAACAGATAAGGGAGACACAAACACGGCATAACTAAACGTTAAGAGAACAAGACAGACCAACACAGAAGACAGGAAAAGACTCACAAATAGGGACACTGAAACAAACTAGTTTTAAGTTTCAAATTTTATTGTCATGCACAGATGAACAGTGTAGCCATATATATGCACAATGAAAGTCTTTGGCTCGTGCTCCTCAGCTTTACATGAGCATATAGAGAGTGTGCAGTTATGTTAAGAAGAAAATAATAGAATTTAGCAGTAGTAATAATAATAATGATGATGATAACAATGAAAAGGAGAAAAGGAGAGAAAAAAGTATTAAATATTAGAGAATTTAAGATGAGTTGGTATTTACAGTTTGTGCAAAACTTGTGCAGTGAGCATTTAAGTGGCATTTGTTGAAGTGACAGTGTGCAGAGTCCTGTAATTGTAGTGAGTGTGTAGTGGTGTGTATGGAATGTCAGCAGTTCAAAAGCCTGATGGCTTGTGGGTAAAAACTGTCTCTGTGTCTGGTAGTGCGGATCTAGATGCTCCTGAACCGCCTGCCGGACGGCAGGAGTGTGAAAGCTCTGTTGCTGGGATCGGAGAGGATCCGCTGTGTCTTCCTCATGCAGCGCTGTCTGTAGAGCATGGCTGCATGGCTGGCAGTTCAATCCTGGTGATGCGCTGTGCTGATCTCACCACCCTCTGCAGAGCTTTGCAGTCCAGAGCATTACAGCTGCCGTACCAGGCGGTGATGCAGCCAGTCAGAATACTCTCAATGGTGCATCGATAGAAGTTTGTAAGTATTCTGAGGTTCATGCTGCAGGAAGAAGAGCCGCTGTCTTGCTGCTTTTATGATCACACCAACATGGTGTGACCAGCTCAGATCCTCGCGGATGTTGATGAATGAACACAACTTAACCCAATCTAAATAATAGCACAAGAACTTAGCATTACTGCAATACATAAGAAAATTTAAAGTCCAGACGTCACAGACCAGCACCTTCTCACCGTTTGTGAGCCAGTCAGCTGTTTTAATTTCAGAACGGTAAAGGGACACTGAGCTCAGTGACGTGAGGAGGACAAGCTGTAGCTTTTTTCTGTCCTCTCGGGTGAACATGTTGTTTACTGTCAAAGTAAAATTACACAGTGAACACGAGCTGGACTGCTCCTCCTCTTCCTCCTCCACATGCTGCAGTGCAGCGGGAAATGGAAGAAACAGAGAGGAAGCTGGGTAATCATGGTTTTAAATGAAGGAGCCGGGGTTCAGTGTCCTCCAACACACACAATCTAATCATCATCATCATCAAGTCATGTGAGAGAAGCTGAATTCAGTGTAAGAATGGAAGCAGATGAGTACAGGTTGCACTTCTTTTATCTGAAATGAGACAAAATCAAACAAACACTGGCTAAAAAGATCCTTTCAGCTTCAGTGAAACGACAAATGAAATCAGATGGTGTTCTTTAGTGTTTCTCCTGTTTCACCGACTTGGGGAATGCTCCCTGCATGCCATTACTCCTCCAGTGCCAAAGAAAGCAAACATCAGTGACATGAATGATAATCAACCACTTGCTCTGAACGTGAAAATAATAAAGTTCTTTGAGCTGGTCTTTTCCCACATAAGGCAAATGCCCTGCATCTGTGGACTCACATCAGTCGGCCTGCAGAGGTCACAGTATCTGCTGCGCTGCCCCGACCGTTTGTGCGGTTGCTTTGTGTCTGTTCAGGTCACCGTTACTCTCTTTTACTCTGTATTTAGCTGCTTTTGTTCTCAAAGGTGCTTCAGTGCTCCCTCTTGTGTGTTCAGCAGATTTTAGATCTCACCCTGGGTCAGCACACCTGAATCAGATGATGAGTTCGTTACCAGGCTTCTGGAGAACTTCAGGACATGTTGAGGAGGTCATTTAGTCACACGTGTAAAACCTGCAGGATGATGACGTCTCTGACAGAACATCTACCAGAGTGAAACACACAGAAATGAACAGATTAATCAATGCAGTGAACATTTAAAGCTAACATGTTGTTAATATAACTGCTCTGCTTGTTTTGAAATAAATTGTATGTAACTGGTGTGTGTGAAAATGAATGATGAGACCTCCGTTTGAAGAGATTTAGAAGGACATTCACATCATCAGTGACCTACAAGCTGCTTTAACAGCATCTATAATTTAACCTTTACATCATGTTGAATGTTTATGTTTTTATTCATATGTATATATTATTCATGTTTATTTTGTTCTCATGCTGGTCCGATTTGCATTTAACACAATGCGCCTGGTATGGGGAACACCTGCTGACCATTATCATTTTAATGATTGTTTGGATCTACATGCTAACAAATTAACTGTATTCACCAGAACATCAGAGTTTAGTGAAACACTTCATCAGATTGTCCTTAAACTAAAATGAGTCCACACTGCCAGAGACATCCGCCCATCACTGTTTGGTTACAAAGAAAACACAGTTTGGGTTAACGTCCATCATTACAGCATCAAAAAGGTGTTAACAAAATATTATCCCCAACAATGACAAAATACTGCAGCAATCAGTGTTTTCACATCATGATAAAAATCAGACTTTCTGCATGTTGCATGCTACATTATGTATCCTGCAGCATGGCTACCACAGCGTCGTGCAGCCACATGTCATCCCATCATTTATCTTCCAACAGCACAATGAGCCCAAACACACCTCCAGGCTGTGTGAGGGCTGTTTCACCAAGAAGGAGAGTGATGGCCTGAATATCTCTCTTGGCTCTTGACGGAAGCGGTCGCACTTTTCTCCTTCTCCCTCTCCCTTATCTTTCCTGCTTGGCTTCTCATGTCTTCTGTATAGTCTCGCTTATTCTATTCAATTCAATTCAATTTTATTTATATAGCGCCCAATCACAACAAAAGTCGCCTCAAGGCGCTTTATATTGTACTCTAACCCTCAAAGAGTTTCTCAGTCTTGTTCTCTAAAACCTAAAGAATTATGGATTTGATCAACTGGTCCCGTAACGGAATTGACATCTTCCTGGGCTTGGGAGAGCCCGATTTTCCTGCAGAGACGTTTGCTGCCGGATACTCGATGGTTAGTTGCATCGTGTGTCTGGTGAGACTCTCGATGGAGGACATTGAACGACATCTACCAATTCGGAACCACGATAACAGAGTTCTGGCTGATTGGAGCTGGCTCAGACCTGGCTTATCGAAGAACAAGAAGTGGCTACAGCTGTTCACAATCCCACAAGGCTGGCTGACATGATAGAAGATTGGCAGGGCTGTGAGTACTCAGACTGTGTTTTGAACACAATATGGATATGATCTTGGAGAAGCTCATGGCTCTGCAATATGGATAACATCTTGGAGTAGAACAACGGGAATTGCGAGGATTGGTGACCAGTGATGGACATTAGACCAACTATAAAAATTGGATGCAGTTGTTCGCACTAAACCGAAACATTCACCATCTTCACTCATGCAGCTATCCCACTGGCGCCAGCTGAAGGCCTGCCAAGGTCGAAGCTGACTGGAACAACAAAATTCTCCATGATAACAGGATTGTTGTCAGAACTCTTTGTCCCTCCTTCAAGGCCACCCGCGTTGATCGAAGATTGTTGACTTTTGCTTAACCGGGTGAAGGGACACTTTCTCTCGGTTGAACACTGAACACACACACACATACGCATGTACACTGACACAGACCTACACTCACCCCCCACCCCCTCCAAACGCCTTTGAAGCTTATGTCTTCATGTTGTGAGATGTGCTGATTCATGTGCTGAGGTGCTTTTTTCTGTTCTCAAACTGATCTCCCTGTTGGAGCTCAGTCTGGGGGGAGTTATTTTTTTCTCCTCATCTTTCCTCATGTTGTGCATTTTCCATTGTTATACCCCTCTGACCTGTCTTCCCTATGTGATGTTGTAATGTATGTATGGCCGGAAGGATAAGATGGCGCTGGCAAAGGTTGGCAGCCTAACCCAACAAATTTCCCACGTGTGGGACTAATAAAGGTTATCTTATCTTATCTTATCTTATCTCATCTTATCTTATCTTATCTTATCTCATCTTATCTCATCTTATCTCATCTTATCTCATCTTTAATGGTGTAAAGGTGTGAAGACCCATGTGCTTTTTGTGCTGAGGAGTCTTTGTTTTCTGTCCTCAAACAGTTTTTCTCCTTTCCCCTATTGTGTTTCATTGTTTATTTTTCTAAAAGCTACCTTTCTCCCCAATGTTGATGTTTGTGTAATGTATGTATGGTTGCAAGGGTAAGATGGCGCTGGCACGGCTGGCAGCCTTAACCCAATTTCCTTCGGGATGAATAAAGTATGATCAATCAATCAATCAATCAATATACATGTATGGTTTGCACTTGTTGATAAAGAGACACTGTAATTCGACCTGAAAACAAAATAAAAATAGAAAATATTTAGATTTTATTCATTCCTGTGACCCCCCTACTGCCCACGTAGTATGCGTGTGTGCATGCGGTGACATAAGTATATTTTCAGATGATATCAGTATGCTGTTACTATCGACAGAAGAAGGTATGGGCGGTCCAAATCTGTGCTACCAGCATATTTAAAAGCCTTTTTACTAATGCTGTTCTGATTTTCGGGACAATCAATTGTATGATGTTGTAAGAATGAGGACTGTATTGGTTTTGTTGTCTCATCTGCAAAAAGAATACAGCATTCACGTAAAGAGAAAAAGCAGTGGTCCTAGTATGGAGCCCTTAGGAACTCCTTAGGAGTTGATGGTTTGGAGGAAGTAATTATTGAAATTAACTCAGAAAGATCAATTGGAGAAAAAGACTCTAAATGAAATCAATGGTACTGAAAGTACCATTGTAGATAATATTACATCTGTGAGATGATTGTGGGTAATTTTTTCTGTAATGGTCAAAATTTTATTTGTATTCCCCACAGCTGTGTAATCCATTACTGCAAATTTAAATGTTTAAATGATTAGACAAGAGCGGGTTTTGAATGCTAAATGTTCAGTTTCTATGCCATATGTTAAAACAAGATCTAGAGTGTGATCAAAGTGGTGGGTGGGTTCTTTTACAGTTGAGCTATGTTGAGGCTGTCATTTTTAGCATCTACATGGATGCTGATTCATTTAAGGCAGTGGTTCCCAAACTTTTTTTGCTAGGCCCCCCTTTGTTTGACAAGAATAAAATAATCCACAATTTCATTATTTTACTCTTTGGTTCAGATGTGGATGCTGTATTGTTTTTTCTTTGTGATTTTTTACTTTTAACTCGTTTTTGCTGGTTTTTAGTGTCATGACTATGTGAAGGCAGGCAGGAAATGGTGGACCCAAGAGCTGGACTCACAGAGGCAAAGTGAACTTAAAACACACGGCATTATTGCAGGATTGCAGGCAGAACGGAAAACTAGCTAAACTGGGAAAGCAAAGACTAACAGGCAGGCAAGTTGGCAAAACAGAACACACACAGTGTGTTTAAGAATGTAATCCACCCACTGTTATCATCTTCAATGCCCTGTACCAACATAGAGCAGAGCAGCTATCTGAACGCTACTCCAACAGAGGTCGATTATCTTGTTAATAATTTTACCTCCTCACTACGTACGACTCTGGATACTGTAGCTCCTGTGAAAACTAAGGTCTCAAATCAGAAGTACCTGACTCCGTGGTATAATTCTCAGACACGTAGCCTAAAGCAGATAACTCGTAAGCTGGAGAGGAAATGGCGTGTCACAAATTTAGAGGATCATCATTTAGCCTGGAGAAATAGTTTGCTGCTTTATAAGAAAGCCCTCTGCAAAGCCAGAACATCTTACTATTCATCACTGATTGAAGAAAATAAGAACAACCCCAGGTTTCTCTTCAGCACTGTAGCCAGGCTGACAAAAAGTCAGAGCTCTACTGAGCCAACAATCCCTTTAACGTTAACTAGTAATGACTTCATGAACTTCTTCACAAATAAAATTCTAATAGCAGAGAAAAAATTATCAATAATCATCCCACAGATGTAATATTATCTACAGCTACTTTTAGTACCATCAATGTTAAGTTAGACTCTTTTTCTCCAATTGATCTTTCTGAGTTAACTTCAATAATTACTTCCTCCAAACCATCAACATGTGTTTTAGACCCCATTCCTACAAAACTGCTCAAAGAAGTCCTGCCATTAATTAATGCTTCGATCTTAAATATGATCAACCTATCTCTAATAATCGGCTATGTACCACAGGCCTTCAAGCTGGCTGTAGTTAAACCTTTACTTAAAAAGCATCTCTAGACCCAGCTGTCTTAGCTAATTATAGGCCAATCTCCAACCTTCCTTTCATATCAAACATCCTTGAAAGAGTAGTTGTCAAACAGCTAACAGATCATCTGCAGAGGAATGGCTTATTTGAAGAGTTTCAGTCAGGTTTCAGAGCTCATCACAGCACAGAAACAGCTTTAGTGAAGGTTACAAATGATCTTCTTATGGCCTCTGACAGTGGACTCATCTCTGTGCTTGTCCTGCTAGACCTCAGTGCTGCGTTCGATACTGTTGATCATAATATCCTATTAGAGCAGCGGTCCCCAACCCCCGGGCCTCGGACCGGTACCGGTCCGTGAGACGTTTGGTACCAGGCCGCGAGAGTTGAGGCTCAGGTGTGAAATATATGGTTTTCAGGGTATTTATCGGTTTTCAGCTTTATTTTGTTATCTTTTTTATCCTTAACTCGGTTTTCCTGGGTCTTTTCACGTGTGTTATGAATAAATCTTCTTTTTTTCGGTCCCGGTACTAGTTTTATTTTGTTGTATTTATCCGCAACACCTTAAAGGCCGGTCCATGAAAATATTGTTGGGCATAAACCGGTCCGTGAGGCAAAAAAGGTTGGGGACCGCTGTATTAGAGCGATTAGAACATGCTGTAGGTATTACAGGTACTGTGCTGCAGTGGTTTGTATCATATCTATCTAATAGACTCCAATTTGTGCATGTAAATGGAGAGTCCTCTTCACACACTAAGGTCAATTATGGTGTTCCACAGGGTTCAGTGCTAGGACCAATTCTGTTTACATTATACATGCTTCCCTTAGGCAGCATCATTAGAAATATATTATACATTTTCACTGCTATGCAGATGACACGCAGCTCTATCTACCCATGAAGCCAGGTAACACACACCAATTAGTTAAACTGCAGGAATGTCTTAAAGACATAAAGACCTGGATGGCCGCTAACTTTCTGCTTCTTAATTCAGATCAAACTGAGGTTATTGTACTCGGCCCTGAAAATCTTAGAAATATGGTATCTAAGCAGATTCTTACTCTGGATGGCATTACCTTGGCCTCCAGTAATGCTGTGAGGAACCTTGGAGTCATTTTTGACCAGGACATGTCCTTCAATGTACATATTAAACAAATATGTAAGACTGCTTTCTTCCATTTGTGCAACATCTCTAAAGTTAGAAATATCCTGTCTCAGAGTGATGCTGAAAAACTAGTTCATGCATGTATTACTTCCAGGCTGGACTACTGTAATTCATTATTATCAGGATGTCCTAAAAACTCGCTGAAAAGCCTTCAGTTAATCCAAAATGCTGCAGCAAGAGTCCTGACAGGGACTAGAAAGAGAGAGCAGATTTCTCCTGTTTTGGCTTCCCTTCATTGGCTTCCTGTTAAATCCAGAATTCAAAATCCTGCTCCTCACATACAAGGTCTTAAATAATCAGGCCCCATCTTATCTTAATGACCTTGTAGTACCATATCACCCTATTAGAGCACTTCGCTCTCACACTGCAGGCCTACTTGTTGTTCCTAGAGTATTTCAAAGTAGAATTGGAGGCAGAGCCTTCAGTTTTCAGGCCCCTCTTCTGTGGAACCAGCTTCCAGTTTGGCTTCAGGAGACAGACACTATCTCTACTTTCAAGATTAGGCTTCAAACTTTCCTTTTTGCTAAAGCATATAGTTAGGGCTGGACCAGGTGACCCTGAATCCTCCCTTAGTTATGCTGCAATAGACGTAGGCTGCTGGGGGATTCCCATGATGCACTGGGTGTTTCTTCTTCACTCACTATGTGTTAATAGACCTCTCTGCATTGAATCATATCTGTTATTAATCTCTGTCTCTCTTCCACAGCATGTCTTTATCCTGTCTTCCTTCTCTCACCCCAACCAATCACAGCAGATGGCCTCGCCCCTCCCTGAGCCTGGTTATGTCGGAGGTTTCTTCCTGCTTTTCCTTCCCACTGTCGCCAAAGTTCTTGCTCATAGGGGGTCATATGATTGTTGGGTTTTTCTCTGTATGTATTATTGTAGGATCTACTGTACAATATAAAGCACCTTGAGGCGACTGTTGTTGTGATTTGGTGCTGTATAAATAAATTTGAATTGAATTGAATTGCATATGAGGGACGACGCGATGACAAGCAGGGGAAAACGCAGACACTAAATAAAATAGGTGAACAGGACTGAGAGGAAACAGCTGGGAGACACGGCTGACACTGATTACAAAGATGAGACAGGGGGCGTTTATCAATATGCGTACTTGTGCGTACTTGCGTTCTCGTGTACTCGTGAAACGTCATCAGTCGGAGACCAAGTACTGTTCCAATTTGGCACGCATCACTGAAAAAAGTCCCGGATGTGTTCTCGATCCGCCCATTTCATCGAGCATGCATCGGTGTAGACTTGGGACAGCTAAATATCCCAGAATGCATTTCGTCCAAAACTCAACAGCGGACTCGGCACATCTCCCCCCGCCGCCCCGCTCGCGGACTTGAGAATTGAGAAACATCCCACGAGTCCGTGTCGCGTTCTCGGCTCCGATACTCACCGAGAACGCGATACGTGCTCAGCATTGCTGGGCATTGATAAACGGCCAGGAGCTGTGTCCCAAAACGTAGCCTGCATCCTCCTGAGGCTGCATTTGTAGACTGATTACGTCATGCAACAAAGGCTGTCCCAATTTGTAGACTCCTCCAAATCCGGCCGACAAATGCATTCTCCTTTTCCCCAGTGTAGGAACCATTTGTGGGTTAATACCTTATGTTGCCGCTAGAGGTCACCTTTTTCTGTTTTCGTATGGTTGGTTCATGTAAAGGTATTTAAGGTAGACGCACATAATCAGCATCAGGTGTGTTGTTAATCGTAAGAAGGCAAGCAGTTTGTGACTGCTGCACTGTTATGTAAAAATTATGTTGGAATAAAGACCAAAAGGACAAGATAAGTACTGCTGGAGTTATTGGACTGTTTAATTAATTCATGCATACCAGTGACATTGCGTCACCCCCCGTTAACAAACACCTCAGTGGCTTCAAGCGTAGGCTTAGCCTCTACACCCAGATTTGAAGGATGGGTCGGGTGTGTCCTTCGTGGCCCACCATATCCCAGAATTCATAGTGCAGCCCAGCCAATTCCAGTTTCCAACAATGGCGGAGGCTACTTAGCTTTAATATTACTCTTATTACTCTTTCTGGGTCACAAAATAATCTTTTAACATATTTTCACACGAGAATGTGGGTGTGTAAACTTCAAATATCTGCTCGGTTTATCAAGACATCACATATTTGCAAAAGTGCTCCGACGTTTTCGGAGACGTCTGTTACCCACCAGCTCCAGAGCTAGCCGGCGGGTTCAATGGTCACTCGAGCCGGCAAGAGCAGCGGACTCCCGGCTTCATTGTTTTCAGACCCCCGCGGTCTTTCGCTACTCTGGTTAAATGTGATATATAAGTCACTTAGATAACCTAAAAATGTTATTGTTTGGGGTTTTTTTGTGTTTTATTTGTTCCTGAGTAAATCAGTTTGGCTGAGATCAAAGTTATTGGATTAGATAAAAATTTATTAATCCCTCGGGTGGTTTTCACACAGCTGAATAAACGTCAAATAGAGAACTGATTAAACAGAAATGTGAGACGGTCGATATTTTACGCCAGTGTCCTGTTATATTTTAGATAGCAAGGAGCAGACGGCCGAGTTTATTAAACTCCACAGACACAGCGGTGACGCAAATCTGAAGGCTAGACCGTCCAATTTCACAGCCTCGCACTTCCGGCTTTCTCGGTCTTCGAAGGACCCGGCCCACGTAGACCGCGAAGGCCGGGTCCTCAGGAGGATGTGGCCTAGGTTTTAGGATACAGCTAGGGAGAGCACAAAACTGAACACACTGACATAAGACACAGACCTTCAAAGTAAAACAGGAAATGCACAGACTGGACTCAGAGACACGGTAACATGATCAGAATGAACTAGAACACAAGATCATAATAACAAATAAACACAAAACACTGGGCGAAATGACCCAGGACCATGACACTTAGTTTGTTTTTTGTCTGTTTGGGAGCTGACACAGTCTCTATGGAGATGGGGTTTTGGGGGGGGGGGGTAACAGGAGGAGAGAAGCTGCAGAGAGGCGTGTAAGACTGCAACTCTGCTTCCTGGTCCTAACTCTGGATAGTCATATTTTGGGTTTAATAAATTTGTCCATATTTCTAGAAGTGGGATGGATGTCGTCTCTCCTAACTACCTCCAACTCCTACCATTCTTGTGCTTCATCAAGATTAGGAACAGAATCAGTGAGACACTGCAGCTGAAGTCCAGGATTACACTTTGATTACAGTTCATAAAACCCGATTACACACAGGACCAGTCTTTGCAAAAGCTATGCCTAGAGGCGGGGACCAAGGTGAACGCGGACCAACAGTAACCCTGCAGTAACAAAATCTCTTTGGTCTCCTCGCCCTCCCAGCACTGCCTCCCTGCTGAACAGTTGGAGACATCTGTCTTCAGGATATTTGAGGCAATGACGACTGGTGTTTTAATAATCCTGCCTGTCAGACAGAGGGAATGGGAGGTGACGGGGAGCCAAAGCGAAGCACACAGCTGTTTACAGCTGCCTCAAACAATCAGTAAAGAGTCCCCGGTCAGTTTCTACCTCGTTATGTCTTTGTCTCACAGCTTCCTCTGTATGAGTGATGATTGTTCTGCCTCACTGTCTCTGGCCTCGCTTCACCTTTCCTTTTGTGGCAGGCTGACTCAGAGAGCTGCTGAAAAGTGACTGAAACAAATATTATTTATTTGATCTGGGCTGAAGCTTCATTCACAACATGCTTCATACTGCTGTAGATTCCTGGGACCTCTCTCATCCTCTTCACTCTTAATGTGTTCATTTATCACAACGCATGTCATTACGTCCTGTGTGCTCGCTCCTGTGGTTTGTTCTCTCGCTGTACATAACCTCTGGACTAAACCTGCTGAGCATGTGTTTATTTCTCGATAAGCAAGACATTCTGCAGCTCCAACATTAAAAAGTTTGTTGTGGCCAGATGTTAGATCAATGAATTAAACCTCACAAAGGTCTGAATATTTTCCACACAATACGTGAAAATGTAGTGTAACTCAAATACATTCAACCACACGAGCATATTCCAGGATTTACTGATTTCCAGTTCAGTCCAACTTATTTCCTCCAAGGGAAATAAAATATTTATATATATATATAATAAAACATATTCAGCTCTGTTCACTCACACTGAGGATCAATAAAATCATCCAAGAAGTGAAGGAAGGAGCTTCATCACAAATTCAGGCCTGACTTTCTTTGTCTAAAGCCACTGGTGTCACGTACGCACTGACTCACAGGAAGCTGTGACATTTGTGAAGCAGACCTGAGCACTTATTGTTCAGCCTGCCGCAAAACACGGAGGTGTTTGTATATTCAAACATGATGTAGTAACCATCACATGATCTGCCTGGGTTACATTTTCCTTCAAGTTCGCCTCGTTGTGCTCCTTCGGAGCCTGTTCAAGTCGGTCCTTTATTTATCCAGGTTTGTTGCTGAAGCTGTATTATGCAGTTCTTCAGAGGAAACACAATCAGCCTGCTAAATAAAAGTCTCCAACACTCACGTATGAAATTTGATGCATTAGGCCTTACAGGGTTAAGGTACAAACACGTCACCGGAGACTCAGACTGAACTCTGTACTCTGAAGGGTATTAAAATAAAACCGATTTATAAGTTCCTGTGTGGCGTTCTCACCGGAGGAAAATGTCACCACTGATCGATAGGGACGCCTCAAACCTGGGAGGACTCTACAGATCTCTGCACACAAAACGCTCACACAACAGATTTCTGAAACACGAGGAGTTTTTACGTGTTCTCGGACTTCAGTGTAATTTTAGGAGGAGTCCCGTTGCTGTGTGGTTATCACTTTGAGTGTGACTTTATGGACGCAGATTTTTACACTCTTTCAGCGTCTGGCTGAACTCATCTCAGGAAATTGGATAGCTCTCCGACTCAGTGTAAATGACAGCAGCTGCCAGTAATGCCAACCTGTTTCTTCTTTCTGAGCGGCACAGACCCATCTGGCTTTAGCAGCAGGAAATCATTTTCTAATATCTTTTTTCTGCTTTCATTTCTGTGACACTTTGACTCGTGGGGACAGGCAAACACACACCTCCCTTCCACTTCAAAATAATCCCATCTAAGTCACAGTAACAATCAAAAGCTCTCCTGTTGTCCTCTCGTCCATCTTCCTCTCTCAAAAACACTCTTGTTTGAGCTCTTCCTCCTGCTTTGGGTGCAGCGATAACAAATCAGCCGGATGTTTTTCTATCTGCAGATGTGAAAGACGTGGCGACAGAGTTCACTTAGTTTTCTATGTGGACACAAAAATCATTTCTCTTATGTCTTTAATAGTCTTCCAGCACGAACACACGAAGGTACAAGTGGCTTCAACACACTGAGTCCTTGTTGTTCTCGTTGACGTTTGGCAGTCAGAAACAAACTCCTTCGTCTCAGGTTTGAGTCCTGGAATATCTTCTTCCAAAGTCATTTCTGCTTCTTCTCTTTTCTCTGAAAACGTCCAGGACAAATCAGGAATCTGAGCTCTGCAAGTTTGTCTGTGAGTCACCAGAGACAACTGTGCCACAAGAAACAACACAGAGACTCATTTGTTTGTAGTTCTGTATTTGTCAGGTGCTGTTCATTAAAATGCTGATTTCATGGCAGGAAAGATGCTCTGAAGTGTACCTGCACTCACTGGGGAATATTTAATGCTATCAAATGTAAAACCATCATAATATAGTCAAACATGGACTTTTACCATTTTACACTGTACAAACAGTCTGCCATATGTAATTTAATGAAAATCCATAACGCATGTTCACAACTTCTTCCATCCTTTAATGGAAAAGACGACCATTTAACATCAGAGAGTCATCCTGACTTGCTGCACCTAGCCCAGGGGTCTGCAACCTTTTACACCCAAAGAGCCATTTGGACCCGGTTTCCACACAAAAGAAAACACTGGGAGCCGCAAATACTTTTTGACATCTAAAATGAAGATAACACTGTATATATTGTTTTTTATCTTTATGCTTTGTGTGAACAACTGAGGTGTGCTGCTTATGAAACCCATGAAGTGCTACAGAGAAAATTAAATTATATTTATGTAATCAACACATTTTGAACTCTTAAATATAACAAAAGCAAAGACACCAACCTGAACTAAAATGATCCATGTAGCAAACAAAAACTGTTGTCAGCCGTCACCCTTATATCGCCTTTGGGCTGTTGGAGTCTTGACCTGACTTTTAAAAAAATAACTAGAAAAAAAAAAAAAGCACTATGCTGCTAAAAAATGAAAAATAGATATTTGCAAAATTCTGCCTAAATATGTATTTTACCTGGTTAATGCGTGCGGCGAGGCGTGGTTTGTGGTGCCGCTGCAGGGGAGGCGGACGCACCTGAGCGACACCCGCAATCATGCCTCGCTGCCTTTACGTCTGCGCCATCTGTGCTGTTGTGTTGGTGGTGTGTGTCAGGCTGTGAGCTGAAAAGCTACAGCCGGCTGTATGCGTACAGCAACCGTGTGTGAAAAGTGCTCAATAAAGAGATGCTCAAAAGCGTGTTCATGGAAACATCGTCAGGTCTGCCGTGATTTGTTTACAATGGGACTTCTGCTCCTGAACCTCTGCACACAGAGTCCGCAAATTGGGGCTGTACGAAGTCAGTTTACGCAGGACTGTAAGCTGTCATCTGTCAGGCGTGAACGGTGTTTGTTTTTAACATAGTTCACGGTGGAGAACAGCTGCCGACATAATGTGGATCCGAAGATCCATAATTGGCCTACCTGGGGTTGAAAGTCTCGGTAAATGCACGGCGTTTCGGCGGGTACACCGGCTTCCGCGAGTGTGACTCTTACTTTGAGCGATGAAAAAAATAATAGAATAGAATTTTATTTTTCAATATCACAATAATCTTCCAATTTAGAACTACGAGTTAAAAAGAACTAACAAATAAAATACACTTCAGCTAAATACTTCTAATTTATTTGTCCAAACCACGCGGAGCCGCAGGTTGCCGACCCCTGACCTAGAGACTGAGAACACAGGTTAAAACATTTCCTCCAGTGCATTAAACATGATACAGCTGCTAGTACTGAGACAGATGCTACACGGGGGGTCATTCAATACCTCCATCATCTCCCAGGTCATTGACAGATTACAGACGGGTGCAGACGGCGTCACACTGGACGGAGGCCAGCAACTTGAACAGAATCCCATCGCAGACACCCAGAGCGGAGGCAAGGGAGCGTTTTAACACAATTTATTAGTGACTGTACAATACAGTTGAAAACACAGGGACATGGCAAACTGTGGCATGGAAGCATAGCCGTGAAACTATTAAAGTGGCATGAACGTAAGGACAACTGGATCTGGGCAGGTAAGTAATGGTCACACTGGGGAGAGAGGAGAGCAGAGTTAGAGCTGGGTTAAAGTGGATTACTAGAGAGGGTGAGTATAACAGTCTTTCCATCTTACTTGCAGGAGGTGGAGGTGTGGTATTGAGGGGGAGGTGATGTAATTCCTCAGAGTTTGAAAAAGTGAAACAGCTGACCTCGTTGGATCCAAAGTGGTGAGTGAGCAGGAGGGCAAGCAGGTGAGGTTTGGAGATTTTTCCCAGTGAGTGGAAACGAACCGAGATCCAAGTGGTGAGCAGCAATCGACACTGGAGAAAAGTCCTGAAGCACAAGAAACAACGTGAGTCAAGCTACTTGAGAACAGAAGCATGAACGTGAGAGCCGGTTACCAACATCAGGCAGCTGACGAACTGGCAGGAAGGAGATGACAGTGCAGATCTTAAATCATCTCTGGCCTGATTGCCCCAATTAGCTCCAGATGCGTAAAGCTGAGGTAGTCCTGCCCACAGGCAGAGCCAAGGATGCTCAGGCACTGATGGAAATTTCCAGCTGGTCACTCAGCCCATGACAGACAGGTACAGACAGGTACAGGATGTAGACATGTGCACACTGCAAAAAGTTGGAAGAGCTTTATTTGATTAAATGATGCAGCACAGCGGGTCCAATATGAATAAATTATGTCTCACAGCAAACACGCAGGCAGATGAAACAACCACCTTTGAAGGTCTGTAAGAGCTCTGTTACATATCGGCACACGGGCATCGACAGTCTGCAGGCAGCAGTCACCATCTACTGTGGTTTCAGGTTATAGTTGAAATGCTTTCAGAGGACAGAAGCAAATCTTTGTTCTCAGAAACAATTTGATGACTGTCAGCTATTACCTGATGACGATGTTAGCTTTGCGATGTATCAGCAATCGCTAACAATGACCTGTGAATGAGACAGGAACTCATGAAACCCATCAGCTGCCTGCAGAGTTGGCATCAGTAGACGAGCGGATTGGGCACGGGGAACCGTTGCTGGGTTAAACTGGAAGCACCACACACGATCTAAGTTTAAAAGCTTGTGTGATTATCGGACAAGAGAGATACCAGTGAGGTCATTCAGGATCCACTGGGCACTTGGACATTTGTGGCCTTGTGGTGATCAGTGAACGAGGTACCAGCCCTCTGATGTATGTCCTCACTCTTCCTCACAAAGCTTCTCCCTCGTCTTTCTCTGCTGATCTATTTTGGTGATTTTCCTGCAGCGTGTTTCAGTCTTTATGGTGACAGTTTTAATGTCAAACACCAGTTAAGCAGAGAGACCGTTTAGCAGCGTCTTCACATCGCTCAGCGTGAGTCGCCAGCTGTTTCCAGAAAAATAATGCATTTCTTCAACATGCAGTGGAAGAAGAAAGAAATCCACTCCGACATGTTTAATCTCAGCACAAAAGCAAAGAGGAAACTAAGACGTGACTTCAGATGGAGACAGGGAACAGAGTGAAGGTACCAGAAAGTCTCTGCCACCCACCCACCATCTTTATTTAAAGCTGACCAGTTTTCAGAGCTCCCCTCATCGGTTTCCTGCTTTCGTTCAGTTTCTGTCTTCCATTAATTATTCAGAAGCAGACATACATCATTGCAGTGAATCCAGACTGCAGCGCTGCACACTGAGCTGAGGGAGCTAACAGCCTCTTACTGTGCGTTTAAATAGACAGTACCAGTAAAACCAGTTACGTTTACTGGACAGTATACATGTGTGGTGTGAACACATTATTTTATCTGCCAGTTTGACTCCTGGTCCATCACGTTGACAAAAAGGCAGCCAAATACCCATAATGCCTCAGTGATATCTGCAGCAAATGAACCCACTGTTGATTTCAACTGTTGTTCTGAAGGCTTGGCTTCACCTTCTTCTTTCCTTTGTTATTTCTGTGAGCTTCCTGCTTCACCTAACTGGTAGCTCTCCAATCACTTCATCTCAGCTGGTCGTCTGTGAACTTTTCTTGTGTCGCGTATGTCTGAAAGATCAACTTTGATCTTTTTATGATGCAAAGCTTTTTAGAACCTTTAGAGCCAAAGGAGGAATCAGCAGAGGTGAAAGTCTTTAGTCTCAACCACATTTCCTGTGTACAGGTAGAAATGCTGGAGGTAAGAAATCATTTTCTAATGATCTCAAACATCCAAAGACACCTTCAGGTCTGCTCCCACATTCTGCAGAGTCGAGCTGGAAAGGGTAGAGAAGTAACTCTGTGGACACTGAGCAGAAGTGAAGCTCAAACCAATACTGAGGTGATTTTAAACTGTTGGTTAGATGAGAGGAAGGAACTCAAAGACCGGCATTAAAGGTGTTGTACACTCAGCAGGTGGTTTATTGGAAAGAGTAATCAGCTGCAGAGATGCTGATTTGTTCCCATTTTTATCTTTATTTCCTGAAGCAGATGAAAGGAGTCTGTGTCAGCCCAAAGCAATTATCTTCGATAATCATTTCTGAGCACTGCAAAAGAAAAATGTGTAACCTCGCCACCGAGCAGCAGATGTTCGTGGATGGCGTCCCCGTGGTGTGGATGAAATGAGTCAGACTAAGAAGAATCAGCATCACACCAAGCATGGCAAGTTCTTCTACTTCTCTGAGTACTCAGAGTACTTATACTTGCCTGTTTCACCATTCACACCAGCACTTTTTTGCAGCCCAAGTGCTTCAGTTTTACTTTTGTGGCACCAAATCACAACAAAAGTTGCCTAAAGGTGCTTTATATTGTAAAGTAAAGACCCTTCAATAATACTGAGAAAACTCCAAGAATCGTATGACCTGCTGTGCACAAGTGCTTTGGCAAGAGTGGGAAGGAAAAAACGACCTTTTAACAGGAAGAAACCTCCAGGAGAACCAGGCTCAGGGAGAAGCAGCCATCTACAGTGACCGGTTGGGGTGAGGGAAGGACGACAAAAACATCATGGATAAGAGCCAGAGATTACTAATAAGTACTGATTAAATGCAGAGAGGTGTATGAACACCACTTAAACTGGTTAAACTGGTCATCTCACACTAAATCTCATTTGATTGTCCGTATCGATGGTCCACGGCCTCCAGCTGTGATCAGCAGGATTCAGAGCAGTCATGTTATTGCTGCAGTGCTTGTCGCCTGTTGAGCTGAGAGACTGACACTGACAGATGAGATCGCTCGTGCTCTCAGACGCCCCGTGGCTGAAACACTTCCTTAGCCAGACTAATGGAGTGGAAACACATCAGACGCAGCAGCTGCTGTCCATTTAACACCCAGCATTCAGCCTCAGGATGGGATCTCGTACCTCGACCAAATACACGTCGTTTTACCTGAAGATTGAATGTATACCTGTAAAAGAAGAAACAGCAGCTCATCATTCAGTAAGCTGTTCTCATATTCAGGCTGTAAACAGTGAGCAGGATTGGAGATAGCTCAGCCCTCAGTGGAGCTGCGGTGCTCCACATCATCTAATCAGATAAAGGTCCAACGTCTCACCTGTTGGCAGTATGTACCTGTCTGCATCTGTGTCTCCAACACACAGCACATCAGCTGTGACACTGAAGTTTCAGACTCTCCTCTGTGTGATGGCTCTGCTGGTCAGAGCAGAAAGGAGGCAGCGATCCAGGGAAGGCAAGTTTCATTAACTATGTAGTCAGTCTTAGCTCATCACTTCTCTCCTTTATAAAGAGTGTGCAGGTGTGAGTGAATCTATGGCTACAGGTGTGTGTAATTGTGTGGATGCCCTCAAGGGCTTCCACACTATTGAGTTCCTGTTTCTCTTTATTCTTTATTGTGTGGATGCCTCAAGGGCTTCCACACTATTGAGTTCCTGTTTCTCTTTATTCTTTATCTTTATTATTCTTCATCTGCAAGTTGCTTCCGACGCGTTTTCGGCACTTAACTACTGCCTCAGTTTTCAGCCGATTTTCACCGTTCAAACTCTATACTGTTCTGCTCTTTCTGCTAATTCCTGCTATGACTTTTGGTGTTTATTACTCTTATACTTTTAAAATATTACACTTTTTTCCTTTAATTTGTCCCATTGAAATGAATGGAAAACTTCCACAATTCTGCTAAAACTTGCTTGTCTTTGAAACTTAACTACTTTGTCATACTTTCACCTAGAAACTCCATTCAAACTTTAAAATGTTCTCAGATTATTGGGCTATTCCTGAATGATTCAGCTTTTCAGATCTTCTACTGTTTTAATCTTATCTCTCTTTAAGTTTTCAGTTGCAAAATTGTGATTTTCAGAAAATACATGCGTTGCTATGGTTGCTATGCAATTAAGTCAGAGTGAGTGCTGGTCCGTTCTGAATTTTCTCTTCATGTCTAAACAACTTCTTGCTACTCACTCAATTTCCACTCAATCCCCACAAATTATACATCAAAACGTAGGTATATTTTGCTGGCTTTCAGACAATGTCACTATCTTTATTGTGAGGTTTACCGTTTTTTCGCAATTTGCCTCGGAGTGACACAAGGTCTGACAAGTCCCCATTCAAAGTCTATGGAGAGGTTTTCAAATTCAGAGCTGAAATTCTGTAACGGGAGGCATTTTCAAATTGCCATATCTCTTTAACAAAGCAAAGTTAGGACATGAGGCTTGTGCCAATATATCTTCAGACACTGCTGACACTCACAGTGCAAGCAGTTTTTACAATTATCTTATCGTTGAGCAATGAATTACGTTTGTTTGAGGGGTGGAAATCTGTCCTTCTCTCAGTCTTCAAACTCTGGAAATGAAGCCGTTTCTTCTCTCGTCAAATCTCCGCGATGGAGGCACAAAGAGCTATGAAAATCGCAGTGAAAGTACACCAAAGTCCGCTGATTCACCCAGTACAAGAATTATGCTTCTATCCCACCTAGTTTTTGAGTTACACGACGTTTTGTAACTCCAAAAACGGCGTTTTTCGCCTCTCACCGCGATCTATTTTCTGACTGCCCAAGTATCTGTCTTTCAGACCGCCGCCCCCGTTCCAGGTGGCGCAATCAGTAATGACACGGCTCTGCAGCTCAAAGGTCGTGGGTTCAATCCCACCTTGGTCCACGTTTTTTTTTTCACTACAAATTTATACACTATCACAGACCTGTAATTTATATTGCTAATCTATTACAATTCTGCAAAGTTTTATGATTTTAGCAGCTTTTCTAATATGGACCTCAGATTCTTGTTAACGCTCCACGGCAGAAACAAGTACACAGCCTGATGAAGCAGACTGAGGCAGTACCTCTGATTGGTGAATTTGAGCAGAACCAGGTTGTTCTTTCATTTCAGTTCTTTATTTATTTCACACATGGTTCAACAGTGTTTCTTTTTCTACATACAGAACCTTCTGCCTCTTTTCAGCAGAAATTCTGCTCATTCACCTCATCTCTTGTGTTGGAGTGCCCTCTTGTGGCGCCTTTTGGGTAGTGCCTTAGTGAACACTGCAAAGAAGTGGTATCAGACTGGTTTGTAGTGGAGGAATTTGTTGCCAGTTTCTTTCATCTTTAATCCGTATTCATGTTGTAATGTAGTAGTACCACAATATGGCAGAAACACTATGTTTTGGCACAAATACTTTGATTTAGTATACTTTAGCTTCTTCAGCTTCTTCACCCTTTTCAGCAAAATTTTCATTTTTTCACCCCTTTTCAGCACAAATTCCAGCTTTTTGGCTGTATTCAGAAAAAGACAACTCTTTTGAGCAGAAACTCTGCTGATTCATCTCTTTTCAGCGCAAGTTTCTGCTTCTTTGCCTCTTTTCTGCAGAAATTCTGCTGATTCACCTCTTTTCTGCAAAATTTTCAGCCTTTTCGCCTCTTCTCAGCACAAAAAATGAGCAGCTTCTGCTTATTTTAGCATAATTGTCAGTCTCTCCTCCTCTTTTTTGAGAGAATGAGTTTAGCTCAGTGAGATGAGTAGCTGCCTGGAGTCCAGGAGGGCCAGGTTTGAGTCCTGCTCAGCGCAAACTTTTTTTTTCACCACCATACAACTTTTGCAAGTTTTCATCTTTTTCAGCTTTTCAGCAGACAGCTTCAGCATTAAGGCATCCACACAGCATTTTCGCAGGAAATGCAAATTGTGTGGATGCCCTAAAAGGGCTTCCACACTATTGAGTTCCTGTTTCTCTTTATTCTTTATTTTTCTTTTTCAAGTTGCTTCCGCACGTTTTTGGACTTTATCTACTCCCTCAGTTTTCAGCCGATTTTCTCCGTTCAAACTCTATACTGTTCTGCTCTTTCTGGAGATGGGTGCTATGACTTTTGGTGTTTATTACTGTTATACTTTTTTAAAATATTACACTTTTTCCTTTAATTTGTCCCATTGAAATGAATGGGAAACTTCCACAATTCTGCTAAAACTTGCTTGTTTTTGAAACTTAACTACTTTGTCATACTTTCACCTAGAAACTCCATTCAAACTTTAAAATGTTCTCAGATTATTGGGCTATTCCTGTGTGATTCAGCTGTTTCAGATCTTCTACCGTTTTAATTTTATGCCTCTTTAAGTTTTCAGTTGCAAAATTGTGATTTTTCAGAAAATACATGCGTTGCTATGGTTGCTATGCAATTAACTCAGAGTGAGGGCTGGTCTGTTCGGAATTTTTCTTCATGTCTGAACAACTTCTTGCTACTCGCTCAATTTCCACTCAACCCCACAAATTATACATCAAAACGTAGGTATTTTTGCTGGCTTTCAGAAAATGTCACTATCGTTCTTGTGGGATTTACAGATTTTTGCAAATCTCCTCAGAGCAACACAAGGTCTGAAAACTCTCCATAGAAAGTCAATGGAGAGCTTGTTCAAAATCACCACTGAATTTTTCTAATGAGAGGCATTTTCAAATCGTCATATCTCCTTAACGAAACAAAGTTGAGACATGACGCTTGTGCCAATATATCTTCAGACTCTCCTGATGCTCACAAGTCAAGAGTATTTTCCTCACCTATTACCGTTTGGCCATGAATTACATTTGTTTGAGGATAGGAAATTTGTCTCTCACTCAGATCTCTTCAGATTTCAAACTGTGGAAATGAGGCACTTTTTCTCTCGTCATATCTTTTTGATGGATTTCAACAGAGCCCTGAAAATTTCCATGACTGTTCACCAAAGCCTGCTGTTTCTTACGGTGAAAGAATGATTTTGAGGCTCCATAGAGATCTAGAGTTACACAACGTTGTTTGAGGGCAAGTCAAGGCAGTTTTGCTTCGCCTCTTCTCAGTTGCAGTGTGTTACAAGTCATATAGCTTTAATAATTTATATTTTATCTCTGAATTATGAAGACCTGGAGATTTCCCATCTCTTCTGAACAAAGCGGTGTCAGAAT
The DNA here is from genome assembly GCF_013358895.1 of Oreochromis aureus. Taxonomy (NCBI): domain Eukaryota; kingdom Metazoa; phylum Chordata; class Actinopteri; order Cichliformes; family Cichlidae; genus Oreochromis; species Oreochromis aureus. The sequence goes on from NC_052961.1 coordinate 490,319, forward strand.
GAGCGTTCTAGCCCCTACGGTTAGGAAATTATGGCCATTTGTTCGAGGGGAATCCTGAATGTGAGAAATACACTAAAGAAAACTCAGAGCTCTCTCTGTGTCTGTGTGTGTAAGTGCTGATTACAGCAGGTGCAGCTAATTTAGCTGACCTAGATATACCAAGCCCAGACTCTTAACAGCCACTGTTCCCTTTGCGCTCTGTGTATGTGTGTGTGTATCAGTATTTCTCTCATGTTAAAGTATTACTCCTCCATAATAGTATTTCTGCTAAATCAAAGCACTTCTACTACATCTTAGTACTTCTGCTCAATCATAGTAATTCTGGGAAATCATAGTATTTATCCCAAATCATAGTATTTATGCAAAATTACAGTATTTCTGCTAAAAAGCAGAAATAGTACCTTTAGCAGAAATTTCTGTCAAAAGATATTATTTATGTTAAAACATACTATTTCTGCTAAATCATGGTATTTGTGCCAAATCATAGTATTTGTACCCAATCATAATATTTCTGCCATGTCATTGTATTTGCGCCAAATCATGGTATTTTTTGCCAAATCATGTTATTTGTGCCAAATCATGTTATTTCTGCCCAATTAAAATTTCTGTTATGTTATAGTATTACTACTAAGTCGTAGAATTTCTGTTATGTTATAGTATATCTGCTGATCATAGTATATGTGCCCAATCATAGTATTTATAGCAAATCATAGTATTTGTGCCCAAACATAGTATTTCTTGCCAAATTGTAGTATTTGTGCAAAAACATACTATGTCTGCAAAATCATAGTATATCTGTTATGTTATAGTATTACTACTAAGGCATAGTATTTCTACCAAATCAAAGTATTCCTTCAAAATCATAGTATTACTGCAATTTCATAGTATTTGAGTGAAATCGTAGTATCTGTGCAAAACATACTATGTCTGCTAAATCACAGTATATCTGTTATGTTAAAGTATTAGTACTAAGTCACAGTATTTCTGCCAATTCGTAGTATTTGTACTAAATCATGGTACTTGTGCCAAATCATAGTATTTTTTGCAAATCATAGTATTCGAACCAAAACATAGTAGTATTTGTACGAAGTAATAGTATTTCTTCTAAATCATAGTATTTCACTCAAATCTCAGTAGTTGTGCTGAAACGCAGTATTATTGCCAAATCATAGTATTTGTACTGAAACATAGTATTTGTGCCAATAAGAGTATTTCTACTAAATCATAGTACTTGTGCCAATTCATAGTATTTCTGCCACATTGTGCTAGTTGTGCAAAAACATAGACTGTCTGCAAAATCATAGTATATCTATTATGTTATAGTATTACTACTGAGGCATAGTATTTCTACCAAATCAAAGTATTCCTTCAAAATCATAGTATTACTGCAATTTCATAGTATTTGAGTGAAATCGTAGTATCTGTGCAAAAACATACTATGTCTGCTAAATCACAGTATATCTGTTATGTTAAAGTATTAGTACTAAGTCACAGTATTTCTGCCAATTCGTAGTATTTGTACTAAATCATGGTACTTGTGCCAAATCATAGTATTTTTTGCAAATCATAGTATTCGAACCAAAACATAGTAGTATTTGTACGAAGTAATAGTATTTCTTCTAAATCATAGTATTTCACTCAAATCTCAGTAGTTGTGCTGAAACGCAGTATTATTGCCAAATCATATTATTTGTACTGAAACATAGTATTTGTGCCAATAAGAGTATTTCTACTAAATCATAGTACTTGTGCCAATTCATAGTATTTCTGCCACATTGTGCTAGTTGTGCAAAAACATAGACTGTCTGCAAAATCATAGTATATCTATTATGTTATAGTATTACTACTAAGGCATAGTATTTCTACCAAATCAAAGTATTCCTTCAATATCATAGTATTACTGCAATTTCATAGTATTTGAGTGAAATCGTAGTATCTGTGCAAAAACATACTATGTCTGCTAAATCACAGTATATCTGTTATGTTAAAGTATTAGTACTAAGTCACAGTATTTCTGCCAATTCGTAGTATTTGTACTAAATCATGGTACTTGTGCCAAATAATAGTATTTTTTGCAAATCATAGTATTCGAACCAAAACATAGTAGCATTTGTACGAAGTCATAGTATTTCACTCAAATCTCAGTAGTTGTGCTTAAACGCAGTATTATTGCCAAATCATAGTAGTTGTACTGAAACATAGTATTTCTGCCAATAAGAGTATTTCTACTAAATCATAGTACTTGTGCCAATTCATAGTATTTCTGCCACATTGTGCTAGTTGTGCAAAAACATAGACTGTCTGCAAAATCATAGTATATCTATTATGTTATAGTATTACTACTAAGTCGTAGACTCTCTATTTTGTTAAATTATATCTGCTGAATACAGTATATGTGCCAAATCATAGTATTTATAGCAAACCATAGTATTTGTGCTAAAACATAGTATTTCTGCCAAATTATAGTATTTGTGCAAAAACATAGAATGTCTGCAAAATCACAGTATATCTGTTATGTTGTAGTATTACTACTAAGGCATAGTATTTCTACCAAATCATAGTATTCCTTCAAAATCATAGTATTACTGCAGTTTCATAGTATTTGAGCAAAATCGTAGTATTTGTGCAAAACATACTATGTCTGCAAAATCACAGTGTATCTGCTATGTTATAGTATTACTACTAAGGCATAGTATTTCTACCAAATCATAGTATTCCAGCGAAATCGTAGTATTTGTACTAAATCATGGTACTTGTGTCAAATCATAGTATTTTTTGCAAATCATATTATTTGAACCAAAACATTGTATTTGTACAAAGTCATAGTATTTCTTCTAAATCATAGTATTTCACCCAAATCTCAGTAGTTGTGCTAAAACCCAGTATTATTGCCAAATTGTAATATTTGTACTGAAACATAGTATTTCTGCCAATACTGAGTATTTGTACTAAATCATAGTACTTGTGCCAAATCATAGTATTTCTGCCATATTGTGCTAGTTGTGCAAAAACATATACTATGATTTTGCAGAGTCTGTCTATTATGTTATAGTATTACTACTAAGTCGTAGACTTTCTGTTTTGTTATAGTATATCTGCTGAATATAGTATATGTGCCAAATCATAGTATTTGTGCTGAAACATAGTATACTGCCACATTATACTATTTGTGTAAAACCAGAATGTCTGCAAAATCATCATATATCTGTGATGTTATAGTATTACTACTAAGGCATAGTATTTCTGCAAAATCATAGTATTTTTGCAGAAACATAGTACTTCTGGTAAATCATAGTATTTCTACTAAATAATAGTATTTCTGCCAGATCATATTATTTGTTTCAAATCATAGCATTCGAACCAAATCATAGTATTTGTGCCAAAATATTGTATTTGTACAAAGTCATAATATTTCTTCTAAATCATAGTATTTCAATCAAATCTCAGGAGTTGTGCTAAAACGCAGTATTATTGCCAAATCATTGTATTTGTACCCAAACATATCAGTTCAACTTATTTAACTCTTCTCAACAGCCCAACACCTCTTCTTCACCCGTTTCAGCAGAATTGTGAGTGTTTTCACCCCTTTTCAGCACAAATCCCAGCTTTTTCAGGCGTTTTCAACAGAAATCTCTTTTTTTTAGCAGACATTCTGCTGATTCACCTGTTTTCAGTGCAACGTTCTACTTCTTTACATCTTTTCAGTAGAAATTCTGCTGATTCACCTATTTTAAGCAGAATTTTCAGCCTTTCACCTCTTATCAATACAAATCTCAGTATCTTCTGCTCATTTCAGAGGAAACCTTTTCACCTCTCCTCTTTTCAGTAGAAATTTGAACTTCTGTACCCCTTTGAAGCAGAATCTTTGCCTTTTCACCTCTTTTCAGCAAAAGTTTCTGTTTTTTCACTTGTTTTCAACATAATTTTTCAGTTTCTTTACTGCCATACAATTTTTGCAGCAGACAGCTTCAGCGTTCCGGCATCCACACAGCATTTTCGCAGGAAATGCAAATTTTTCTAGTTTTTTCTAGTCTTTATTATTCTTCATCTGCAAGTTGCTTCCGTACGTTTTTCGGCACTTAACTACTGCCTCAGTTTTCAGCCGATTTTCACCGTTCAAACTCTATACTGTTCTGCTCTTTCTGCTAATTCCTGCTATGACTTTTGGTGTTTATTACTCTTATACTTTTTAAAATATTACACTTTTTTCCTTTAATTTGTCCCATTGAAATGAATGGAAAACTTCCACAATTCTGCTAAAACTTGCTTGTTTTTGAAACTTAACTACTTTGTCATACTTTCACCTAGAAACTCCATTCAAACTTTAAAATGTTCTCAGACTATTGGGCTATTCCTGAATGATTCAGCTTTTTCAGATCTTCTACCGTTTTAATTTTATACCTCTTTAAGTTTTCAGTTGCAAAATTGTGATTTTTCAGAAAATACATGCGTTGCTATGGTTGCTATGCAATTAACTCAGAGTGTGCACTCATCCTTTCTGAATTTTCTCTTCATGTCTGAACAACTTCTTGCTACTCGCTGAATTTCCACTCAACCCCCACAAATTATACATCAAAACGTAGGTATTTCTGTTGGCTTTCAGAAAATGTCACTATCATTGTTGTGGGACTTATAGAGTTTTTGTAAATCTCCTCAGAGTAACATAAAGTCTCAAAACTCTCCATAGAAACTCAATGGAGAGTTTCTTCAAAATCAGCGCTGGAATTCTCTAATGAGAGGCATTTTCAAATCGTCATATCTCCTTAACGAAACAAAGTTGAGACATGACGCTTGTGCCAATATATCTTCAGACGTCACTGATGCTCACAATTCAAGAAATTTTTCCTCACCTATTACCGTTTGGCCATGAATTACACTTGTTTGAGGATAGGAAATTTGTCCCTCGCTCAGATTTCTTCAGATTTCAAACTCTGGAAATGAGGCACTTTTCTCTCATCATATCTTTTTGATGGATTTCCACAGAGACCTGAAAATTTCCATGACTGTTCACCAAAGCCTGCTGTTTCTTACGGTGAAAGAATGATTTTGATGCTCCATATAGATTTAGAGTTACAAAACATTGTTTGAGGGCAAGTCAAGGCAGTTTTGCTTTGCCTCTGCTCAGTTACAGTGTATTACAAGTCATATATCTTTAATAATTTATATTTTATCTCTGATTTATGAAGACCTGCAGATTCCCCATCTCTTCTGAACAAATCGGTGTCAGAATGAGCGTTCTAGCCCCTACGGTTAGGAAATTATGGCCATTTGTTCGAGGGGAATCCTGAATGTGAGAAATACACTGCAGAAAACTCACACCTCTCTCTGTGTCTGTGTGTGTAAGTGCTGATTACAGCAGGTGCAGCCAATTTAGCTGACCTAGATATACCAAGCCCAGACTCTCAACAGCCTCTGCACACTTTGCTCTCTGTGTATGTGTGTGTGTATATCAATATTTCTCCCATGTTAAAGTATTACTCCTCCATAATAGTATTTCTGCTAAATCAAAGTACTTCTACTACATCTTAGTACTTCTGCTCAATCATAGTATTTCTGCTAAATCATAGTATTTTTGAAAAATCATGGTATTTGTGCCAAATCATGGTTTGGGGCAGAACCATAATATTTATTTTATGTTATGAGATTACTACTAAGTGCAGGAATGTCTGTTATGTTATAGTTTATGTGCTGAATATAGTATATCTGCCAAATCATAGTATTTATCCCAAATCATAGTATTTATGCAAAATTACAGTATTTCTGCCAAAAAGCAGAAATAGTACCTTTAGCAGAAATTTCTGTGAAAAGATATTATTCATGTTAAAACATAGTATTTCTGCTAAATCATAGTATTTCTGCCAAATCATAGTATTTGTACTTATTCATAGTACTTGTGCCAAATCATAGTATTTGTACCCAATCATAGTATTTCTGCAATATCATCGTATTTGTGCCAAATCATGGTATCTTTTGCCAAATCATGGTATTTGTGCCAAATCATGTTATTTGTGACCAGTTAAAATTTCTGTTATATTAGTGTTACTACTAAGTCATAGAATTTCTGTTATGTTATAGTATATCTGCTGATTATGGTATATGTGCCAAATAATAGTATTTATAGCAAATAATAGTATTACTGCCCAAACATAGTATTTCTTGTAGTATTTGTAGTAGTAGTTGTTGTAGTATTTGTGGAAAAACATAGAATTTCTGCAAAATCATAGTATATCTGTTATGTTATAGTATTACTACTAAGGCATAGTATTCCTACCAAATCATAGCATTCCAAATCATAGTATTACTGCAATTCCATAGTATTTGAGCGAAATCGTAGTATTTGTGCAAAACACACTATGCCTGCAAAATCACATTATATCTGCTATGTTATAGTATTACTACTAAGGCATAGTATTTCTACCAAATCATAGTATTCCTTCAAAATCATAGTATCACTGCAATTTCATAGTATTTGAGCGAAATTGTAGTATTTGTACTAAATCATGGTACTTGTACCAAATCATAGTATTTTTTGCAAATCATATTATTTGAACCAAAACATTGTATTTGTACGAAGTCATAGTATTTCTTCTAAATCATAGTATTTCACCCAAATCTCAGTAGTTGTGCTAAAACCCAGTATTATTGCCAAATCGTAGTATTTGTACTGAAACATAGTATTTGTGCCAATAAGAGTATTTGTACTAAATCATAGTACTTGTGCCAAATCATAGTATTTCTGCCATATTGTGCTAGTTGTGCGAAAACATAGTATGATGTTGCAGACAGTCTATATCTGTTATGTTATACTATTACTACTAAGTCACAGTATTTCTGCCAATTCGTAGTATTTGTACTAAATCATACTACTCGTGCCAAATCGTAGTATTGAAATCAAAATATAGTATTTGTGCCAAAGCATTGTATTTGTACGAAGTACAGTATTTCTGCCAAATCATAGAATTACTGCAATTTCATAGTATTTTGAGGAATCCCTTTTGTTATAGTATTACTTCTAAGTCATAGTATTTCTGCTTTGTCATAGTATTTGTACTGAAACATAGTATTTCTGCCAAATCATAGTATTACTGCTATTTCATAGTATTTGAGTGAAATTACAGTATTTCTGCCAAATCATATTATCTCTGCTAAATCATAGTGTCTGCCAAATCATAATATTTGTGCCTAAGCACAGCATTTGTACCAAAACATTGTATTGCTGCTATATCATAGTATTTGAGCCAAATCATAGTATATGTCCTAAAACATAGTATTTCTGCCAAATCATACTATTTGTCCTAAAGCATAGTATTTCAACAAAATCACAGTACTTCTGCTATGTTATAGTATTTGTGCTTGTAGAAAAACCTGTGTTATTGTGAGCTACATTACCCAGCAGCCTCTGAGCAGTGAGGGAATTCATGGGACTTCTGAGCTAGATGGTCTTCCTTCGTTCCTGGGCTAACGATTGAGGAGAGAGCTGCTGGGAAGGGGAGCAAATAACCCATCCTGTATTTGTTGGGGATGGTGTGTGTCACATAAACGTGAGTTAATGTTCCATGCTTAAGATGTTTACCCTGCTACTTGTGTGTATTGGTTTTAGTTACCTTTAGCGTATGTGCTAGTTAGCAATAGCTATGGCAGCCCAGTTATTTTATTGTTTTAGGCTTGTTCCTGCTTTGTTTGTTCCCCCTACAAATTTATGTGAATTTGTACACTGTAATATCGCTGTATTACATAGTGGCTAAGTAGGAGGCTGACTGTTACTAAGTGCATCAGTGTACATAGGTCATCTCTTGTGTTGGAGTGCCCTCTTGTGGCGCCTTTTGGGTAGTGCCTTAGTAAGCGTGAACACTGCAAAGAAGTGGTATCAGACTGGTTTGTAGTGGAGGAATTTGTTGCCAGTTTCTTTCATCTTTAATCCGTATTCATGTTGTAATGTGGTAACTTTTGTGGCACAAATACCACAATATGGCAGAAATACTATGTTTTGGCACAAATACTTTGATTTGGTATACTTTAGCTTCTTCACCCCTTTTCAGCAAAATTTTCATTTTTTTCACCCTTTTCAGCACAAATTCCAGCTTTTTGGGCTGTTTTCAGAAAAAAAACTCTTTTCAGCAGAAACTCTGCTGATTCACCTCTTTTCAGCACAACTTTCTGCTTCTTTGCTCTCTTTTCTGCAGAAATTCTGCTGATTCACCTCTTTTCTGCAAAATTTTCATCCTTTTAGCCTCTTATCAGCACAATTCTCAGCAGCTTCTGCTGATTTCAGCAGAATTGTCAGTCTATCCACCTCTTCTTTGAGAGAATGAGTTTGGCTCAGTGAGATGAGTAGCTCCCTTGAGACCAGGAAGGCCAGGTTCAAATCCTGCTCATGGCAAAATTTCTTTCCACCACTTTTCAGCAAAAATTTGTGCTTCTTCACCTGTTTTCAGGTATTTGTAGTATTTCGTAGTATTTGTACCCAATCATAGTATTTCTGCTAAATCATACTATTCCTGCCAAATCATAGGATTTGTACTGAAACATAGTATTTCTGCCCAATCATAGTATTTGTACTAAATCATAGTACTTGTGCCGAATCATAGTATTTCTGCCATATTATAGTATTTGTGTAAAACAGAATGTCTGCATAATCACAGTATATCTGTTATGTTATAGTATTACTTCTAAGTCGTAGACTTTCTGTTATGTTATAGTATATCTGCTGAATATAGTATATGTGCCAAATCATAGTATTTATAGCAAATCATAGTATATGTGCCATATCATAGTATTTAGAGCAAATCATAGTATTTGTGCCAAAGCATCGTATTTGTATGGAGTCATAGTATTTCTTCTAAATCATATGTTAAAGTATATGTGCTGAATATAGTATATGTGCCAAATCGTAGTATTTAAAGCAAATCATAGTATTTGTACTAAAACATAGTATTTCTGCCATATTATAGTATTTGTGTAAAAACAGAATGTCTGCATAATCACAGTATATCTGTTATGTTATAGTATTACTACTAAGTCACAGTATTTCTGCCAATTCGTAGTATTTGTACCCAATCATAGTATTTCTGCTAAATCATACTATTCCTGCCAAATCATAGTATTTGTACTGAAACATAGTATTTCTGCCCAATCATAGTATTTGTACTAAATCATAGTACTTGTGCCGAATCATAGTATTTCTGCCATATTGTGGTATTTGTACAAAAACATAGACTGTCTGCAAAATCATACTATATCTGTTATGTTATAGTATTACTACTAAGTCGTAGACTTTCTGTTATGTTATAGTATATCTGCTGAATATAGTATATGTGCCAAATCATAGTATTTATAACAAATCATAATATTTGTGCCAAAGCATCGTATTTGTATGGAGTCATAGTATTTCTTCTAAATCATATGTTAAAGTATATGTGCTGAATACAGTATATGTGCCAAATCATAGTATTTAAAGCAAATCATAGTATTTGTACTAAAACATAGTATTTCTGCCATATTATAGTATTTGTGTAAAAACAGAATGTCTGCATAATCACAGTATATCTGTTATGTTATAGTATTACTTCTAAGTCGTAGACTTTCTGTTATGTTATAGTATATCTGCTGAATATAGTATATGTGCCAAATCATAGTATTTATAACAAATCATAGTATATGTGCCAAATCATAGTATTTAAAGCAAATCATAGTATTTGTACTAAAACATAGTATTTCTGCCATATTATAGTATTTGTGTAAAAACAGAATGTCTGCATAATCACAGTATATCTGTTATGTTATAGTATTACTACTAAGGCATAGTAATTTTCAAAATCAGAGTGTTTTTGCAGAAACAGAGAATTTCTGGTAAATTATAGTATTTCTAATAAATCATAGTATTTCTGCCAAATCATAGTATTTGTTTCAAATCATAGCATTCGAACTAAATCATAGTATTTGTGCCAAAACATTGTATTTGTACAAAGTCATAATATTTTAATCAAATCTCAGTAGTTGTGCTAAAACGCAGTATTATTGCCAAATCATAGTATTTGTACCCAAACATATCAGTTCAACTTATTTAACTCTTCTCAAGACCACAACACCTCTTCTTCACCCCGTTTCAGCAGAATTGTGAGTTTCGTCACCCCTTTTCAACACAAATCCCGGCTTTTTCAGGTGTTTTCAGCAGAAATCTGTTTTTTAGCAGAAATTCTGCTTTTTCACCTGTTTTCAGTGCAACTTTCTACTTCTTTACCTGTTTTCAGTAGAAATTCTGCTGATTCACCTATTTTAAGCAGAATTTTCAGCCTTTCACCTCTTATCAGTATAAGTCTCAGTATCTTCTGGTCATTTCAGAAGAAACTTTTTCACCTCTTTTCAGTACAAATTTCTTTACCCCTTTTAAGCAGAATCTTTGCCTTTTCACCGCTTTTCAGCAAAAAATTCTGCTTCTTCAGCTCTTTTCAGCAGAATTTTTCAGTTTCTTTACTGCCATATAATTTTTAGCAGCTTTTCATCTTTTTCAGTCATTTTCAGCAGACAGCTTCAGCGTTAAGGCATCCACACAGCATTTTCGCAGGAAATGCAGATTTTTCTAGTTTGATTTGTTTGCATGTGAATGGTCAGGAATGAATGTGCACGTATACTGGCCATTTGAAAGTAAGACAAACTTTGAATTTATTCCTTAGACAGTAATGAGGGGTAGCAACATATATGGACTGGTTCTTATATAGTACTTTACTCAGTGTGAGTACTCAAAGTACTTATACAACTTGCCTGTTTCACCATTCACACCAGCACTTTTTTGCAGTGCTTTCTATCTAACATCCATACTCTGACGGATGCCTTGGAGAGAAACTTGGGGTCAGTGTCTTGCCCAAGGATATTTGGCTTGCAGACCGGAGCAGTCAGGGATAGAACCACCAACCTACCGAGTAGCAGATGACCTGCTCCACCTACTGAACTACAGCCACACCCTTATCTTCAAACATGATGTTAAAGCTGAGGCACCAGAGACAGCTGATGGCTGAGTTTTTTAAATGCAACACAGAGAAGGACATGGAAATTCAATGAGGTACAGCCATACTTCTCCCCGCTCCCTTTTGAGCGTAGAATTCGAGTTACTTATAAATGCACATTTTATACATTTGGTTTTACTTTTGGATGGTACATTCTAGTTATTTATCTGTCTATAGATCTATCTATACAGTGGCTTGCAAAAGTATTCGGCCCCCTTGAACTTTCCCACATTTTGTCACATTACAGCCACAAACATGAATCAATGTTATTGGAATTCCAGGTGAAAGACCAATATAAAGTGGTGTACACGTGAGAAGTGGAATGAAAATCATACATGATTCCAAACATTTTTTACAAATAAATAACTGCAAAGTGGGGTGTGCGTAATTATTCAGCCCCCTTTGGTCTGAGTGCAGTCAGTTGCCCATAGACATTGCCTGATGAGTGCTAATGACTAAATAGAGTGCACCTGTGTGTAATCTAATGTCAATACAAATACAGCTTCTCTGTGACGGCCTCAGAGGTTGTCTAAGAGAATATTGGGAGCAACAACACCATGAAGTCCAAAGAACACAGCAGACAGGTCAGGGATAAAGTTATTATATAAATTTAAAGCAGGCTTAGGCTACAAAAAGATTTCCCAAACCTTGAACATCCCACGGAGCACTGTTCAAGCCATCATTCAGAAATGGAAGGAGTATGGCACAACTGTAAACCTACCAAGACAAGGCCGTCCACCTAAACTCACAGGCCGAACAAGGAGAGCGCTGATCAGTTGATATAAAGCGCCTTGAGGCGACTTTTGTTGTGATTTGGCGCTATATAAATAAAATTGAATTGAATTGAATTGATCAGAAATGCAGCCAAGAGGCCCATGGTGACTCTGGACGAGCTGCAGAGATCTACAGCTCAGGTGGGGGAATCTGTCCATAGGACAACTATTAGTCGTGTACTGCACAAAGTTGGCCTTTATGGAAGAGTGGCAAGAAGAAAGCCATTGTTAACAGGAAACCATAAGAAGTCCCGTTTGCAGTTTGCCACAAGCCATGTGGGGGACACAGCAAACATGTGGAAGAAGGTGCTCTGGTCAGATGAGACCAAAATGCAAAACGCTATGTGTGGCAGGAAACTAACACTGCACATCACTCTGAACACACCATCCCCACTGTCATATATGGTGGTGGCAGCATCATGCTCTGGGGGTGCTTCTCTTCAGCAGGGACAGGGAAGCTGGTCAGAGTTGATGGGAAGATGGATGGAGCCAAATACAGGGCAATCTTGGAAGAAAACCTGTTGGAGTCTGCAAAAGACTTGAGACTGGGGCGGAGGTTCACCTTCCAGCAGGACAACGACCCTAAACATAAAGCCAGGGCAACAATGGAATGGTTTAAAACAAAACATATCCATGTGTTAGAACGGCCCAGTCAAAGTCCAGATCTAAATCCAATCGAGAATCTGTGGCAAGATCTGAAAACTGCTGTTCACAAACGCTGTCCACCTAATCTGACTGAGCTGGAGCTGTTTTGCAAAGAAGAATGGGCAAGGATTTCAGTCTGTAGATGTGCAAAGCTGGTAGAGACATACACTAAAAGACTGGCAGCTGGAATTGCAGCAAAAGGTGGTTCTACAAAGTATTGACTCAGGGAGCTGAATAATTACGCACACCCCACTTTGCAGTTATTTATTTGTAAAAAATGTTTGGAATCATGTATGATTTTCGTTCCACTTCTCACGTGTACACCACTTTGTATTGGTCTTTCACATGGAATTCCAATAACATTGATTCATGTTTGTGGCTGTAATGTGACAAAATGTGGGAAAGTTCAAGGGGGCCGAATACTTTTGCAAGCCACTGTATATGCAGTAGTGTCCTAGATGACACTTATGAAGGTGTGTCATGTCTACTCAACCTTTCTGCAGTCATTTGAGTTTCAGTTGGATTGGAAGAACCACATGTAATTCACTGTTCACATAAACATGGCTCCTCTCACGTGTCCTGTGTATAAATTGCTCTGTCTTGAGGAGAAGCCATGGTTGGTCTAGTTTAGACAGAAGTCTGCAAAATGAAGGAGCCTGAACAGACCGAACAGCCTGTTCCCAGCAGGATGTAGTGATGCTTACCAAATGTGTTTAAATGTGATGCCAAGGGGTCGTTTACAAGTGACCATGTGACGAGCGAAGAGTGACAGATGTGTCGTATGCTGCTGCTGAAGGACACCTGGCTGACACCAATGAATAAAAAAGTTTAATGAGTCATTAAAGTTTGGGGGATTCAAATTTCTTCCCTAAATTTAAAAGAAAAATATTTATAGATGAACTCCAATGGTACAGCATTTCACTTTTACTGCTATTTTATGTGAACGTGGCAGCATGCAGAGAGCTGCAATGATCATGCTCACTACAGTGATCAGTCAGAATTCATGTACCTGTTGCTCCAATCACTGAGGCTGTTGCATGCTGAGCAGTGACAGCTGAAGTAATGAGGCAGCCTTCCTCCAAGCTGCCCTGCGGCCGACTCAGACAAACAGCTCTTACGACAGCGTAATGAGGCAGCAGCGGGATGCTCCGAGGGTCAGCTGCATTTCACCACCATGCACTGATTCAGCTTCATCTGACCAAAACAGGACATCCTGTTGCTCGGGGTAACCGAGAGGAGGAACAAAGATTTTCTATCCTGCCCGAGTCCGCCGAAGATTTATGTGGAGCAGTGAGCAGTTTAATGGTATTGCAGTATTGGTATTAAAATACCACCAGTAATACAAACAGGCTGAACAACACAATAGAAACACATGCTGGGCTTAGGAGGCAGGTCTGCTGTTTATTACAATTAGTCCTGGACAGCTGTACCTAATAAACTGTCGACAGAGGGCAGTTTTACAGACATTTACAACCAGTGATTGGATGTTAGCCCATGTCTGTCAGTCTAACACTCGATCGAGCAACGCACTGGTTCCCAAACCACAGCCTCAAACGTGGCTGTCACAGCTGCTTCACATTCATCTGTAAACCACCCCAGTGTTAGCTGCAAGGCAACAGAGACAAATCCTGGGACACGCCCTCCCCACCGTGTCTGTCCTTTAAAAATGATCCATAGGATGTCATATTACACTAAATGACTTTTCATTATGTGTAACTGGTTTCTAAAGTAGTTTCCATTGTAAATCTAATGAAACCCACATATAGTTTAATATAAATCTTTGTATCAGTGTCATTACATAAGGCTGACACTTAAACATCACAGAAAATTAATAAACAAAAGAATTCATCTTATTTCTGCCCATAAAAGGAAAACTATATCTTTATACACTAATAATAATAATAATAATAATAATAATAATAATAATAATAATAATAATAATAATAATGCAGTTTTCCCCGTGTTTAAGTTTTATTTGTCTTCTTTGTTTGTTCCAGATTTGTCCGTCTCCCGTGGTGTCATTCTGCCTTAACACAAGACTATTAAAAATGATCCCTACTGGAATTATTAGCCCAGGAAATGATGAAACATTCACCTCCCAGCATCTAAAGAGTGACTCATAAATGGGCTGTACATGACTCAGAGCCTAAGACAGTGGACTCATCTCTGTCTTGCTGGAAACATTCAAAACATTTCAATATGCAGATGAAAATAATTTCTTGTTAGCGAAATGTACTGTGCTGGTGTGGATTTGTGGATGTGTCTGATAGACTCCACATAGAAATGAAAAGTCTTCTTTACTCACCAAAGTCATTTATGGAGTTCCACAGGGCTCTGTGCTAAGACCAATGCTATTTAGCCCCAAAAGGTCCCACTTTGATCAGTGGTTGTTGATCAGTGTCATGACAATTTGCATATAAATGATCAACAAAGTGACCTGACAGCCCGATCCCAATCAGTTGAACCATGAGACCCCCCCCCCAATGATCCAGCAGCGATCCTGATCCAGGACCAATAACAACAGAATAGCTGTCTTGGTCCTGGGTTGGTGACCCAGTGTTTTCGATTTTTAATTATTTTGTAGTCTTTGAGTTCATTATTTATCATTTTTAGTCTCTTGGTCTCTGTTCCTGTCTGTACTCAGGAGAAACATCTGTCATTTAAAAAGATTTAATTTGCTTTAGAAGTTGAAATTACCAGTTAGAGCGCTGGTTTCCTGTGTGAAATCAAGCATCTGTCTTCACACAAAAGATGACCCTCATTGGGTCATACAGTTTTTGTACTGCGACAATAACAGATCATTATTATGGCCAGAACCAACATGGCAGTCTGCTGTATCCCTACGAATCCTCCTCGCCTCGTATCTGCTCCTTTTTCCTGGAATCACAAAGACAGACACAAAAAACCAAACAACCGCCCTGCCTAGCCTTGATCATGTTAATATTACTGATTGTAATGTGTAGCTAAGGACATTCTGTTCGAACTCTGTCTGTGTAAACATGCGGCAAATCCTTCTGCGCTCTACGTCACCCTGCAGGGCTGGGGTGTGCGGGGAAGAAGCTGTTAGTGAGTCTGCAGGTGTGGGACCTGACCAGAGGCCAGCAGGCTAAACAGGTGGTGGGCGGGTGCGAGGGATCACCTGTGATGGCCCTGATTTACCTGAGGTAAAGGTCAATTATTAAAGCTGTTCTTCGTTTCTCAAGTGTTGCTGGAGTTCCTGCTTTTTTAATTCTTTCATCTTCTCCATGCACCTTGGAAGCAGGTGAAGTTGTGCCAGGATTTTTTGCCCTGATTTACCTGAGACAGGAGGATCTGGCGATGGCAGAGGGCAGCCAGTGATGTTTTGGGTGGTGTTAATGACCCTCTGTGCAGCCTTCTTGTTCCCAGTTGTGGCCCCTGAGTACCAAACACCAGGCAGGAGGAGAGCTTGCTCTCCACTGAGTAGAAGGCCAGCACCAGGTCCTGGTCCAGGTTCCTTCTTTGTCAGGACACAGAGGAAGTGCAGGGCCTCATTTTTCCCATTCTTTATAGAGAGAAAAACATTTCTCCTTGAAACACTTTAAACCAGCTGTACTTGCGCAGTGTTGTTTAATTGCCACACAGGTGGCCCCTGGACCAGCTCGGGGGGCCCGGACCCACCTTGTCACCACTGCCGCTGGATGTGCAGGCGGCCACCGGAACTAAGACCTCCCTGTCGCTGGGCCAGGGACCGGGGATGCTGATGGTCAGGGCTGATTCCCTCCCGCTCCTGTATGGGGCGTGATGCTGCAGGGGAGGCGGACCACACGGCATCCGCAATCACGCCTCGCCAGCCTGCACGGGGTCCTGAATAATGTTGTTGTTGTTGGTGTGTGTTCGGCTAGCAACTGAAAAGCTGCAGCCGTGACAGTGTAAAAAGCAAAAGCATGAAACCACGGTGGGGTCTGTCTTGGATCTTTCACAGTGTACAGACACAGCTGCTGTGATTTGGAACTATATTACGGAGTAACTGACAGACTCTTTAGAGCAAAGGTGTCGAGCACATGGATGAATCACTCGCTCTCACCACTGTCAACGGTTGGACCAGAGGGTTTTGGCAGTGGAGCTTCTCCCTGATGATGTGCTGCTGACTCACTGTGCTACTTTCTCATTCAAAGTGTATTTAAAGACCCCCGTATCACAGGAACAATGTGAATCTGATAAGAGAAAACGAGGCTGAGGCAGACTGTGTGAACTGTGACGCGTTCTCCTCCTGCTGAAGCCCTAATGTGTGGATATAGTGATGAACATATTAAAATGCATTCAGCTGTGAGAACAAGCGAAGAAACTGCTCAAACTATTCCACGCAATCAGAATCAGGGCTAAACATCCACAGACAGAACTTGACAAATGAAGGTAGCCCCGCCCCAAACATTCCCCTGCTTCCTGTTCCTCTGTGGCTCTAACGGGACCAGTCAGACCAGATCAGTTGACCAGGAGGCTAATTTTCTCATGGACACTAGAGAGAAAGCAGACACGTCTGCATTGGCTTCATTTTTAAGATGTGAATATTTTTTATTTTTAGAGACTGGATTTAGAGCAGGTTACCTGCTGCTCAACAGGTAAACATGCAGCACCTGTTGGTGTCTCAGTCAGGCGTCAAATCAGCTCGAGGCTTCTAAACCTGTGACGATGATGCCGGTGTCTGTATTTACAGTCCGTGCAGAAAGGTCAGGGCTACAGTCGGGGTCAGAAAAACAAAACTCTCGAATGTCTTTTGTGTCTCCGGTTTTTATGTAAAGTGCTTTTAGCTGCAGAGACTTGGTGCTGGAGATTAGAAGAGAATAAAAAATGAAAACAGATCTACTTCTTGTGTGTATCATCCAGAGGAACCAGCTCCATTGCTCCAGGTAAGACCTGGACTGAAATGACTTCAGCAACGAGTGGTGCTGACAGAAACTGCAGTGCTGTTGTATGTGGCCTCATTAGATGGTTAAAAACTTTACTGCATACTAAACTGTAGCTCAGACATCCATCCTCGCTGTCTCTGGAAGTGCTGCAGTTTGTCTCTCACACACTGCTGTTAAAGCACTCGGCCTGCAGAGGTCTGTCAGGCCTCCTCTTCTTTATCACGGACCAAGCAGCCAAGATCATACAGGAGCAAAAAGACAAAATTATGACAAAAATTCAAAATGACAGGAACAAGCTATTTTAAAAACTGAGTGGGCCCATGAAGGAGGTCAACTTAACAAAATATCATAACTCAAAAAAGGTACCTTATTATAGTAAGTGAATGAACCATTGTATACATGAAAGGTGGGAAGTACAGAGACCATAGCTAAACATTGAACAAGAATAAACCCCAGTCCCCCTTGCGTGGTCACAACAGATGGTTTAGTCCGTTTTATTGGCCTCTGCATTTAAAGCAGCTCCACCCTCAGCAGGTCACTCAAAAAGAACAGAAAATCATTAATACAGGATACAGAGTCATAACCAAACAGGCTCTGTGCTGTCATCAAGCTTTGCAGCACAATGTAAATACGAACATTACCAGTATTTGAGCCATCACCGTCTTCTTCACAATACAGACACAGTGTCAGTGATCCCTACGTCCATGACAGGAGGACAGCACCTCCTCCTCCTGCTCTTTGTATTCAAAGACAGAAAGAGTTTTTCCATGTTTCCTGTTTAGGCCTCATTACTGCCATTAGAAATCAGTCCACAGGAGCACTTTGTCCTCTGAGGTTCTCACCTAGTAAAGATGATCATCCTGTCTTAAGACTGTCACAGCACACCACATGTACACTTCTTCAGAGTTTAGCTGCAAACTGGACACATAGTGCTGAACTACAGAGTAGACACTGAGTAAAACCAGAGCCACACATGTTACCTGTGTGACTCACTGCTGCTAAAATATCTCCAGTAATGCTGCTGTGATATGTGATACACGACACCCCTCAGATATCAGCCTTATTTTGCACCGTGATTAATTTCACTCAGTGGAAAAGACTTTCAGAGGGGCACCGAGAGCCTGAGGGCAGGTTAAAGGACATCGAGGGAGGAGATGGGAACAAAGGACAAAATGTGACGCAAGGCGAAAAAGCAGAAAACAACAAAAATGAGACGCTGGCTCCAGAAA
>NC_052961.1:513836-629801 GCF_013358895.1 Oreochromis aureus
ACTAAACAGCAGTGATGTTTGTAGGGTTACTGAAGTTGGGCTAGCTGGTATATAATGATGTGCTACGTGATCGCTAGCTACACAGCTATGTTAGCATAACATAAACACAGTGAAGCTGGAGGATGAACGCTAACTTTTTCCCACTCGATAAAAGTTAACGTGAGGGTTCCCGATGGTTAGGGACAAATGCAATTGCATGGCAGGATGCTGTAAACGGACCAAACTTCAGTCAGGAGAACAACTGAGATAATCCATCCACAATACGAGGTTAGTCATTAATATACTGCTGCATGGGCTGGGCTGCAGTTACATCGTAAGGGTTTAAAAACTGAGCTTTAAAATGAACAGTGGTGATAAAAACCGAGAGAGGCCGACAGTGATCACTGACTGTTTTAGGGGCTTGTTCAGATTAAACAGAACAAGATACAAAGCATTAAAACATGTTAAAAACACAACAGCCTTATTAAATGCAGAATAGTTTGGACCTGGAAGCAGGATTCATATGTCATCACTTAAAGACTGGATTAAGAAACTCAAAGCAGTCCAGCTGGTTTTCTTTCAAAGCTATTTAGACTGAAAATCCTCACATGGACCTAAACCCAGGTCAGGGTTTCTGGTCCTGCGCAGTTAAAGCAGCCACGTCTCAGATTAACCACAAACTTAGTATTAATGCAGCGTTCAGTGACTGAACACAGACCAAGCTCAGCCTGTGGACCACATGACTCCATCACCATGGTTACATGAGATGGCAGAGCTCTCCATGTCAGTCTGAAAGCTGAGATTTTACATCTTAAACTAAACGTCAGGTGAGGGATCCCCTCTGGAACCTGAAGGCAGCGCGCGATCACTCCTCTGAATTCAGAGAAGCTGCTGCTCAGTGTCATTGGTGCCTCTTTGCTGGACGGTGGGATGAGCTGAGGGTTTAATGCTGATGAAGATGAAGCATGTTTAGCACATGGCGGTGCAGAGATGTGTGGAGTAATGAATTATCGCTCGGATCCAAACACTAACCGAACGGTGTGTTTGCAGTCGGACCTGCTCAGCAGCCGTAAACCTGCCATCTCTGCGTGCAGCTGTACGTCTGCGCGAGCACGCTCCCCGCCTGCAGACCTTTAAAGGAAAGCAGCAGATCTGCAGCTGGATATCAGCCTGTGTGGCGCACATGTGCAGGCTCATTGCTGAAGGACCGCAGCTCTTTGTGTGTTCTGCAGGGTTGCGTCTCCTCTTCTTCCACAGTTTGCCTCACCTGTTTGGACGTATTAACAGCTATTTGTGTTACCTGTTTCCTCTGAGGTTTAGAGCAAGCTGCCCTCCTCTGTCTGTTTACATTTTCACAATCCGCCCGTCCTTCATCGAGCTTTCCCGTCATATTTAGTCTCTGGCCTCACTCTCCAAATAAACACACAGAGGCATGAAAAAAACACTGGGCTCTTATGCACTTGAATAAAAGTAGACTGAAAGGAATCAAGATTTAAAAGCGCAGTGACCTCCTCATTATTCGCTGTAAACTGAAGCTTTCTGAAACTGGACCAAGCCGTGTGCTAATGCTAGCTAATGGTACATGGACCTATATTTCTGCTCTACCTGAGCAGTCAAAGCACTTTGTACAAGTGCTTTTTTATCTAACATTTGATCTAGCATCTGAAATCAACTCAGGCTTAGTATCCTGCCCAAAGATATCTGGCATGCAGACTGGAGCAGCGTAAGACTGAACCGCCACTCCTCAATTCTCATTCCTGTGGAGCTCGTTATGCACAACAGAAGAAGTCCTGCAGCTCGCTGATGGAACCGGACCACCATCCACATCTCCACCAGTTAGCTCCTGGAACATTTCCTGTTTTAAATAAGTACCACACACATGGATGTGTTCAGTACCTCGTTCCTTTCATCACACCTCCTCGATGCGCTCACTCGTGCTGTATGTGGCACAGAGTGGCCCACCCAGCGTGGCACCACAGCCTTACATGGACACACTGCAGACTTCAACTTTAACTGCTTATTAATCACAGCTATGGCATACACGGTCTGCAGACGGAGGCCCGTATATGAAGGCTGGCAGGACCCTCGGGGAGCCGCGGCGAGTTCCTGCTGCTGGGATTCGATAAATATTCATGAGTATGCAGAGGCAGGCGCTGCTTTATGGCGGCAGTGTGATGTATCGCTGCTGCAGCTGCATGCTGGGGTGTTGCGGTGAAGCAGCCTGGGATCAAGCCTGTACAGTAACGCCACGGTGGACGTGTTAACACATGTGTTGCTTTATTATGGTGGACACTGTGTTTACGCCCCACACACACATCCCAGCTCTCTCTATACGTGTGTGTTGGATCGCAGCCTGTGTCAGAGCAGACGAGGAGGCCTTTTGAGTCCAGGATGTGTCTGGTGGCGTCCTCCGGTCCCTCCTGTTACCTCCACAGCACACAGCTCTGTTTAGGTTTTCAGGACCTGTGTGCTTTTGATTTGTTGGTTTCTGTCTTTATGTCGTGTCTGTTTTAGTTTTTCTTTTCTTGTGATTATCTGCTTCAGCTCCTCCCTCCTGCATCTTACATGTATACAGAATCTTGTGTCCTCTGTGCATGTGTGTGTGTGTTTTCATTTCACTTCAGTTTTAGGCTACGTCCACACGTACACGGGTAGTTTTGAAAAAGCAGTAATCGGCGTTCACTGAAAACAGAGAGTTTTGAAAACTCAGTTTTGTGTTCAGGTGTGGACGAGGAAAACGGAGATTTACTCACGCAACCTCAAAGGTGTGCGCCGTTTTAGAGGTCACGCTATGCATCACGTTATTGTTTACATGAGATGAATTTCTGCAATGGTGGATAGAGACAAAATACTGTTGCTGTTAATCTGACTATCTGCAGTTTTTACACACTTACTGTCACTCCATTTACACAGACAGGCGTCAGAGTGAACTTCTCCATTCAACACAGACGCTGTCACAACCCAAATCCCGACGTCGGTTTTGAATAAATTTACTTTTTTTAAACATTTAAATTTATGTATGCTGTATGCATTTTGTTCATTCCTGAGTTGTGAGTCTACAGCAACCAAAATAATGTCTTTAGTTATTAACATTTGAAATGATGAAGTCACTTGAAAAGTAACACAAAATTAGCTGCCTTTCCAGAAAAACACAAACTTTTGAGAAGCACTTCAGGGTTTGTGAGGGTACAAAACCCTGTTCAGTCTTTCCCTCCCAGGCTTCTAGACTTCTGATTGGCTAACATTTCATTTTAGCGTTTACATGTGGATGGAGTTTTTTTTTTTTTTTAAAAACTGCACGTGTGGACAGGATTTTAAAAAAAAAAGAAAACGGAAAATCTCAGTTTTCAAAAATACCCGTGTACGTGTGGACGTAGCCTTATTTATACAGCGTCAAATCACAACAACAGTCACCTCACGAGGGGTGAGAGAAGGAAGACAGGATAAAGACATGCTGTGGAAGAGAGACAGAGATTAATAACAAGGATGATTCAGTGCAGAGAGGTCTGTTAACACACAGTGAGTGAAGAAGAAACACCCAGTGCATCATGGGAATCTCTGGCAGCCTACGTCTATTGCAGCATAACTAAGGGAGGATTCAGGGTCACCTGGTCCAGCCCTAACTATATGCTTTAGCAAAAAGGAAAGTTTGAAGCCTAATCTTGAAAGTAGAGATAGTGTCTGTCTCCTGAAGCCAAACTGGAAGCTGGTTCCACAGAAGAGGGGCCTGAAAACTGAAGGCTCTGCCTCCCATTCTACTTTTAAATACTCTAGGAACAACAAGTAAGCCTGCAGTGTGAGAGCGAAGTGCTCTAATAGGGTGATATGGTACTACAAGGTCATTAAGATAAGATGGGGCCTATTTCAAAGATTTTTAGGTTTTTAGAGTTTCATACACATTCTTGTGTATACTTGGTCTTTTTTCCCTCCAACCCTGCTACATGATTGTGTCGTACTTCCTGTTTTCATTGTTCCACACATACAAATTTATGCCCTCCTCTGCACCAAACTCACATGTGGACAAAGAGCTGGCTCACACTTTATAAAACACTCACTTTCACTGATCTTTGGTCTCGTTGCTGCAGAGATGAGTCCTCTGTCATTCAGGCTTCCTGTGGATTGGCTCATAGATGTCATTCATGATCACCATAAAGGCTGCAACACAGCACAGCAGGACAAATGCAAACTGAATTATGGAGAACCTTAAACTCACTTTGGTCATTTGATAGTTTTTTCTTATAGAGATTGATTTGCATATAAACCTACATTCTTGATAAGTAACAGATTTTATTGCAGCAGTGTGATGTTCAGCTGTGGGTTGAACAGCCTGTCGCTGAAGATTCAAACATGCTTTTGGAGGTAATTGTTGTCATATTAGGATCATATTAGAAAGTCAGTATGAAAGCAGTTAACAGAGGTCCCCTATCACTGCGCTCCACAGCGCCGCGAGGCAGAAGCCTGAGTGGGTGTTTCAGCTGTCTGTCTGCATGCAGGTATATTACCGTTACATGTAGCGGCTAACTGCTCGGCACCAAAAACCGCCATCAGTGATCTTTCTCCCAGACCAGGCGGAGCAGCACTTCGTGTTACAGCCTCAGACGTTTAGGCTGCGTCGCTGCAGCCTCAGTCTGATGAAGCAGCAAGTGCTGTGTGTGACCGCCGTCCCTGTGCTCAGCTCAACAGCTCAAAGTCAGTCTGGTGGCTGCTCTAACTAATGGCTGCTTCCTGCCTACCTGCTGTTAGATAAGGTTGAGGTGGGAACAAGAACCAGACGTCATCTTCATCATCTGATGAGGATAAGAGTCAAGATGAATCGGGCTAATTAGCCCAGAAACTCTCTGCTGAGGATCATCTTTGTTTGTGCCTTAAGTGGCAGACTTCAAAAGGAGCCGGCTGAGTAAGACCGCTACCCCTCCTGGACCCTCTGAGGTGAGCTGTTCCAACAGGGGGAACATTCTGGAGAAGACAGGATGTGTGTTTGGGTGCATGGGTTTTTAAACACTACAGAACAACATCGATTTTTCCTGTAAATGCAGAAACCGGTTCTCTTGTAGAGCTGCAGTAGTCAATGATTGAAGCTTCTGCTTTCTCTTGCTACTGCACTGATCCAGAAAGATCGATGTCTCCGCCCTCTGGTTCATCCATCTTTGCTTTACTGCCACTCCCTTTCTCACATTTCAGTGCCTTCATGTTCTCTCACCCGGCTCTCAGCAGATGGCCCCGCCCCTCCCTGAGCCTGGTTCTGCCAGAGGTTTCTTCCTGTTAAAAGGGAGTTTTTCCTTCCCACTGTTGCCAAAGTGCTTGCTCATATGGGGTCATATGATTGTGCTTCCTGGTCCCAGCTCTGGATAGTCACATTTTGGGGGGTTTAATAAATTTGTCCAGATTTCTAGAAATGACAGCTGCTCTCGTCTCTCCTAACAAGACCAGGTTTCCTCCAGAAAGTTTACCAATTATCTATGAAGCCCACATCGTCTTTGGACACCACTCAGACATCCGTTTAACGTAAACGGCTGTTATTACTGCTGACGTGAAAATAAATGGATAGCGCTCGAGTAAAACATCAAAGTGAAATAAAATGATGCACTGATGAAGCTCAGTTTGAAATCTTAGCCGATTTGCTCCATAACAAACAAAACACTGACTTAAAGTAAACATTGGAAAGTATTTCTTACCTTTAATCTCCACTGAGACCAAAATCGAGACGAGCGATGGTGCTCTTTTGCAGGCAGGCAGGATGTTGATAGATCCAATAGATTCCTGTGTAAAATTGTGCATTTATTTTGTGACGCAGACACCTGTTCTCTGGGATCCTTGGCACCACCTGCCGCATCCTTGATAGAGTGGGCGGAGCAACAACGCACTTTTTAGTCTACATGACTTGTTGAAATGGCCAATCAACGTCTTTTTCCAACCACATGTGTCACCCCACTTCAAAATCACATCAAATGAAAATGGGTCGTGGCTTACCTGTAGAAGGTTTAAATGATCGTTGGCTAGCTTTCCTGATGATCTCAGATGTCATCACTAACTTTTGATTAATCCATTGATTTTATAAATCAGTAACTACAAACCTTTGTACAGGACACATTTTTTAATGACTTTTTTGTTTTCTTTGACTAAACTTAAGAAGTGAGAGCTCGTAAAAATACTCTGTCACATTTTTGTATGTTACAGTGTTTAACCACATTTGTTTTTTCCTGTACAGTGAGCGTAAAAAGGTCTTTGATCTCAGCTAAACATGGACTACCCTGAAGACTTCGCGCTGGAGCCGTACAATTTTTCTTTTCTGAACAACTTCAGTTACCCTCAAAACGACACCGACTACCTGCCAATGGGGGTGAAGGTCACCATCGTGGTCGTCTACATGATCGTGTGCGTCATTGGTCTGGTGGGAAACTTCCTCGTCATGTATGTCATCATAAGGTAAGATGAAGTTTATCTTCCTCCTCACCTCCTCACACTGAAACTGTGGTGGATATGACCCCAGTGTCTATAGCAGTGCAGTCAGATACTTCTTCTATGATCTGATGCTTTGACAGAAATAATTCAGCTTAAACAAAGAAAAGGTTGTCCTCGAGGGTTATTCATCAGTGTGCTGGCTGGCAGATGTTTTATTCATTTTCAGTTTTAATAATCATTTAATAAAATCTTTTTCATCCTTTCTGAGCTGGAGTCCTTCGTACTTTTGAGAAACTTTTGGACCCGAGTCCTTCAAAGCTGCACAGATAAACTAAAACAGTTTTTATTCGAAAATAATTTTACATGATGAGAGATTTAAAAGGCAGGTTTATAAAGTAAGAGCTTCTCCTTTGGCTTCATTGCCGTGGAGCTGATTGGCTCGCCTTGTTGGTGATCACATGTTCTGGACAGGTTTACATGACACACCCAACTGTGATTGCTGATAAGGGCGGCTCAACCGCTCATTAGGTGTAGGAGTACGCACGTTTTCACGCAGGGCCATGTAGGTTTGTATGTGTTTTCCTTCAATAATAAACACCTTTTTAGAAACTGCACTTTGTGTTTACTTCTGTTATCTTTGTCGAATATTTGAATTTGTTGGATGAGCTGAAACATTTCAGTGTGACAAACATACAAACAAATAAAAACACCAACGTGTCATGAAATTATAAAAGGCTCATCTCGACGTCTCCAATAAAGACTCACTAATTGATCCAGTCTCAGTATCAGTCTCAGAGTTAGCCGAAGGAGCAAACACGACACAGATAAAAGCTCTGAGCGCTGCGTAACACCATGCTGTGTTTAATGACGCCCTACACCAGCATCAGACTTCATTTTGCACTTTTTCTCCAGTTTTGTATTAAAGTAGTAAAGCCAAGGTTCAGGCCGGCCTCTGTGACGTGAGTAGTTCCTGTCAGAGGCACAACAGTACATCCTCTGAGGCTGCTGTACCTCTAAAGCTCCAATCAGGCCTTGTTCTCTGTGAGTGACTGAGCATAACTGGTTAACCAGAGATTAGTCATTCAGAAGCATCACACTGAACTGCTGCAGGAGATCTGCACCATCAGCATGCACTGTGTGTGTGTGATTTGACTGAATGTGGCGTAGGTGGACTCATGAACGTTCTGACAGTTGGTGGATCTGCCCACCGGGCAGCTGCTGTTTGTTTGTGTTTCTGATGTGTGTGTGTGTCTGTGTGTGTCTGTGTGTGTGTGTTTACCCTGCAGCAAAGCAGCATTCATGTATGAAGTTGTGTATTATAATCCGGGTTATTTACCACAGAGTTTCCTGTCGTGCGTTTCAAAGCTTCGTGTTATTTTTTGAAAGCAGAGGTTAACAGCTGATCTCGTCATGGAAATGTACCCTTCACGTTTCAAACACGAGGAAAAACAAAACATTTGAAAAATAATTTTATGTAATTGAAAATAAAATGAGTTACAGAACCTTAAAAATGAGCAGGCTGTAAATGCTGTAAAGCGCCATCGTCAGGTAGTTTCTGGCACTCCTGCCTGGAGATGATCCTCGTACGGTCCCGCTCTGGTTCAGGTTTGGACCTGCTGTCGGGCATTCCCTTGAAGGTGGTGCTCTGATACTGAGGACGGGTCAGCATGGGAGGAGTTCTTTGTGCATCAGTAACCTTTTAGGTTGTTGGTGTAAACAGACGTGGATCCCAGTCCTCTGGTGTTGTGCTCCCACATGCGTTTCCTTACACTGGTTTCACTGGAGGACGTGAAGCAGCACCTGATCTAGGAGATGGACAACATTTCCAGGGGCTCATTGGATCTGCAGTGAAAATTAAAACAGTAAAACTTGGTTTCTATTGTCTCCCTCAAGGTGGTGGCAGTTCATACCTTTGACATCGTTTAAGGCATCTGCAGAGACGTTGCGATCCTCCGGCTCGTTTTCTGCCTGGGACATCAGTGGCATCACTCGTTTATGCTCGAGATGCCTTTTGGTGTCCGTGCCCGGTTTATGGCATCAGTGAGATGAGTTCATCACTCCCAGCGAGACTGATGAGGGTTACTGTTCTGTATTAAGCTAAAAGACCATTACTCTCTAACCTAACTGAGCAGTTTGCTGTGCCTAAACAGACCAGCCAATGGTCCACAGTCTCCCCCCGATGAACGGTAGGTTTTTGAAACAGGACGGCTGTCTCTCAGAGCATTCAGAGACCTGCTCATTTGTTTTGTGGGGGTGTGGGTGGGTGCGTCGGAGGGATTTGTACTGTGTGTCACTGTCTTTGTTATTTAGTCCCAAACAGAGAGAGGCAGATGAATTCCATCAGCTGGAGCAACCCCACCACTACAGATAAAGGAAATCAAAGCTCCAGACAGAACCGACATCAATACTGAAACCACAAAGAGGTGGTTTACCAGATACACCTCCAAACTGTGGATTTGTACCCTCTCTGCCTCCAACAGATTTAAACACAACAAATACAAAATGCAGCATTCAAAAACCAACAATGGACAACAATGACAAACAATCACATTCACTTCAGTTCAGTTTTATTTATATATCAAGAGCCTATCACAGCTTATTGTTGTTTATAGACCCTACAGTAATACAAAAAACCCCCCAACAATTATATGAGCACCTGTGAGTAAACACTTGGTGACAGTGAGGAGGAAAAACTCCTTCTCAGCAGGAATAAATCTCCAGCACAACCAGGCTCAGAAAGGGACAGCCATCTGCTGCAGCTGGTTGGAGGTGATGCCTTTGATTTATGGGTGTACCAAGTGTCACCACCAGGTGGTGATCAGCTCTGCTCCTCTCTTCACCCGAGTGTCCTGGTGCCATTGCCTGATGGGCCTTTTTCCAGGACCCACTCAGGGACTCCAAGAAGTCTGGGCACTCAACTAAGGCTAAACCATCCTCTCGCCCACTGTGGGAAAACCCCGACATACTGACACAGAGCCATAGGGATACTCTCCGAGGTTTAACTCCAGAGTGGAACCAGTCTTCTGGATAGTCCATGTCCTCTCCAGAAGATGGTTCCAACTATATCTACTCGGGACCTCATGCACGTCCCTAAAGCCAGTCCTAGTAAGCGATGGTTGACTGCTGCCTGATCTGTAGAGCACTGATCTTCTACAACAGGAGTGTCAAAGTCCAGTCCTCGAGGGCCGCTGTCCTGAAACTTTTCATGTGTCCCTGCTGCTTCAGCAAGACCTGACTGCATGCCGAGGTGGCAGCCATTTGATTCATGTTACAGCAGCTCACGAGTGAATCAACATGGTCCAATAAAAGTACTTTTTTTTTCCAGAACACTTACATTTAGTTACATTTTTCCAAATTTACTCAAGTATGGGAAAAGTTTGGCACCTCAGCATGCAGTCAGGTCTTGCTAATGACCTACTAATAGTATCCAGGTGTGTTGTAGCAGGGACACATGTAAGAGGTCCAGGACACCGGCCCTCGAGGACTGGAGTTTTACACCCCTGGTCTACATCAACGGCCCAGTCGTGTTCTTTAACCAGAGCTGTGTGTGAAAGCCGGGTGTGAAAGAATGCTTTTCCAGTTGACCTGAATTCCCACCCTTTCCTAGGGTCACGAGCTGTGGGTAGTGTCTGAAGAATTAGCTCATGGATACAATCTGCAAGCGTGAGCTTCCTCTGCTGGTAGTCTAGGTCAGAGATGGGGTGAGGAGCTCAAGCTCAAAGTGGAGCCACTACTCCTCCACATTGATAGGAGCCAGCGGAGGTGGTTCAGGCATCTGACCAGGAAGTCTTGCAGGCCTGTTTTACTGCGAGGAGCTCCAGGGCATACCCTGAGCACACTATTATATCAGGTGACTTGGGAAGTGGTGGAGTAGCGAGAGGGAGGTCTGTGTTTTGACTGCTGCCCCCGACCCAGATAAGCTTTAGAAAATAGATGGATGCTATATTGGCATATTCATAAAATATGCACGCCTCTATAAAATCAATATCTGCATGATTAGTTTTGTACCTTCCACAATATGAATAAAAAGTGAAGATTTATTCTGAAATTAAAAGCTAGTCTTCACTTTGACCTTTCTAACAAAGTTATTCATATGTGCATGAACCCCAGGAGGTTACTGGGCCCGAAACCTCACCCTGTGTTTCAGAGACGAGCAGAAAGGACTTTGTTAGAGAAATATAAATACCTGTGAACATGAAACGTCAGTGAGCAGCGAGTTAAATGAGGAGTGTTTTTGCTGGAACACCTCGACAGCAAAGGAAGACCAAACAAGTCCCAACATGGAATCTTTTTATAAAACTCACATGGCAGCCACTGATATGGTCTCCTGTAGGAGCGTTAATGGCCTCTGATGTCCGTCTGTATAAAGGACACAGTGTGTCTCAGGAAACCAGGCTCAAGCTGATTGGATATCAGTGAAAGCAGAGTCTGCTGATAAGGCTTTAGCTCGATGCTCGAATGACATCATTGCTGTAAATAAACTCTCGTCATTGGCTCCCTGTTCATTTTAGAAATATTTAAAAAATCTGAACATTTAAGGCTTCCTGTCTGAACGTTGAATATACTCAGTTTGAGGTCTTCTGGGTTTTGATGGTGTGGTGTGCACATGAACACTACAGAAATAAGAGCAGCAGCCCTGTGCTGCCTTTTACCAACTCAAGGACATCCAAACTCATCCGCTGAATATTTATTTGTCTGTCATCAGGTCTTGTGCTTAATGAGCTGATCCTTGTCCTCTGGCAGTAGAAAATAAACCAAGGTCGCTCTTCTTAAGGATCTGTCTCTGATCAGAGTCAGAGAAAACCTAAACCTGTGTGAGGAATCTGTTATATGCAGATGGAACAGAGAGGTGGAGGTTTGCTCCAACAGCAACCTTTTTAATGGCAAGGAGGTGGAAGAAAAAGCTAAGATTTGATCATTTAAATGGTGGGGTTAATGACAGATGGAAGCAGCCAGCGGCATCTATTTTAGCTCTTCCTTGTAAACAAAAACATAAAAGCATAAAAGGCACAGAGGAAGAGCCGTCGAGCAGCATTAAATGAGCTTTTGCGTCTGTCGGGAAACGGTGCTCTTTGTTTTGAACCCTCTGTGCTGTCAGACAAAGGTGGAAACAGAGCTTTAACTCCAGCATCAGACGTGTTTTTGGCCACGAGCAGAGATTCCTGCGAGCATCTGCTGGCTGCACAGCCTGAAAAGGCAGTGGACCGCAGGGAAGGCGTCCTGCCTGCAGACAGAGAGCAGAGGGAGCCTGGCGATGACAGGCTGGAGCTGTGTTCACACCAAACACTTTTATTCTTTACTCGTGTGCTGCCCGAAGGGATTTTAGTAGGAAAAAAGAAGCCTGTTTCCATAACAACACTCCGATCTGTGTTGTACAGCGAGGACATCGTCGGCCCGCTGCATCACTTCAGAGACGTCAGCGTGCCATCGCTCCTTGGAGGAAAACACAAACGATGAGAGGACTGTCGGTCTGAAGGAAGGAATGGGCTTCGCAGGTGTCAGGTGATCCAGAAGCACCGAACCTCCAATCAGAGCTCCAGACTGCGGCGTGCTTACAGAGGAAAGCTGACCATTAGACACAAAACTAACAAAGATGATAAAGGACGCCACACTGAAATTTCTATGTCACTTAAAATGATGCCTAGTCTTATAATCAGGTAAAAGTCACCACAGAAGCACGGGACGAATCGCACTCTGTCACTCTTTATTTATCAAAAGTGAAACCAACATTTAGAAGCAGTGCTTCTGCAGTCCTGTAGCTCCAGCTGGCAGATCGTCCTTTTGTAGGGTCAGGTCTGCACTCTGACCGTTGCAGCAGTTTGACTCTTTTCTTGCTGATGACCCACTTTGGTATACAGAGGAGTCGGTGGTCCCCTCACATCATCAGCGTGCTGACAGTTGTTATGAGCCATCTGGTTTCCTTCAAACGTGCTGCTGTGCGTTACAGCTGAACACGAGATGAGACATAAGAAAAAGTGTAGAAAATTGCTAAACGCCATGACAGCAGTGACTGAGCGCCACAGGCAGAGGGTCACTCAGGATGGTCTGATAACCATAAACAGAACCTTGTTCCTCGTTCTCCAACAAACTCTTATTCCAATAACTTCATATAGAGTCAAAGTCATTTCCAGTGTGTGTGTGTGTGTGTGTGTGTGTGTGTGTGTGTGTGTGTGTGTGTGTGTGTGCTGCCTTCATGGTGACGGAGCTGCTCCGGGGGAGTGCTGTGACATGTTTTCAGTCTGAACGCAGGATGATGTGTTCAAAGGAACATAATGGGATGTTTTCAGTGTCTGTGGGAGCTTTACTCTAGTGGGCGTGATGATAGAACACATTTCATGCAATCAAAGTATTTCAGTATTGTTTCAGGTTTAAAGGCAGTTCTGTTCAATTTTATTTATACATCAAATTACAGCAACGTTAACGGTGGTCCTGCAGTAATGGAGGATTGAGGCTCACCTGATCCAGCCTAACTGTGTGCAAAGAGTCAACCTGCTGCTGCTTTTCCTTTGAGCCCAGACACAACGCTGTCATTACTCAGTCTGCAGTCAGACTTTACAAGACTGCAGTCTTACTTCCAGAAAACATACAGGAGAGATTCCTCACAGGGTGGAGGAGAGCACGCTCTGGTGTTTGGTACTGCACAGAGGTCATTAACACCACCCAGGATTCCCCTGGAGGCCATCGCCACATCCTCCTGTCTCACAGGTGACCCTCGCACCCCGCCCACCCTCTGGTTGGCACCTTAGGTCAATCGGGTACCACACCTCCAGACTCACTGCCAGCTTCTTCCCCTTCTTCCCCCAAACACTACCCCCCCACCCCCACGCCCACCCACCTGAGCCACAGTCTGAGTAGGGTCCGTATGTGAGTGAGGGCTACTCAGACCAGGTCCTTTGTTCTTTGTTGTTTCATATGTATTTCTATTGTTAGTTAATTATTCCTGCACAGTTGGCGTGGAGCACCCATAATTATGCTGTAACATGTACAACGACAATAAAGGGCTATTCTATTTTATTCTCTCCTATTCTATTCTAATGGATCGTGGATCTCCTTCATGTGTGTAAGTGGAAAGCATTTACCAGCCGGCCTTACAAAGCGTGTGGTCAGTCTGTGAGCTCGTCTCCTGTGGTGAACTGAGCCTTTGGTACTACAGACTCTGATTAGTCCCAGTCTACAGTCTGAGCTGCACTGATGGATCCAGACCGTCCTGATGAACAGATAGTCGGGCCTCGAAGTGATTCCCAGATCATATCCTTTTACGCTTGTTGAACACACCTGTATGTGAAACGGTTGTGTAAAGGGTCGTTCATCTCCTCGGTTCCTCGAGCCTCTGCGTGGCCTTCCTGTCCTGGAGTGTAACCAGAGGTTTGCATTTGGTTGTAAAATCTCTCTGTATCTGCATCTATGAAGGCGACTCTGGATTGTAGATGTTTACAGTGATCCTGCTGTCTCTGACCTGGTTAGCTGCTGTGAAGTTTGTTTTCTTAGCCATCTTCTGTGGTCTGCAGTAGCTTTGGCTCCTTTCCCAACAGAGAAGTGATGTTCCACATCCCTACAGCCAGTCTTAGTGAGCAAGGATGTCTCTGTTAGCTCAGCAAACTCCAGCAAACACACAGTCTGAGTGTGTGCACAGTGTGTTGCTAGCTAAAGGTCCAGCTGCTGTATGAATGAGAGCTGACTTCACTCAGATGCACATCATATCTTCTGTGGTCGGCTCAGTGGGGCCCGTCTTTTTAACAATGATCTGGACACTTAAACTTTCTCCGCTCTGATTGGCTCATTTTGGTTTTTTAGGTTAATGATGGCCTCCATTATTTGCACTGACATGTCTTTGGACCTCTTGCTGTGTGTGTGTGTGTGTGTGTGTGTGTGTGTGTGTGTGTGTGTGTGGTTAGGACAGTCTTCTGGTTTCCATGCTGAGTGTGGTCATGGGCAGCAGAACACAAGCTGAACAGTTCAACACCGTCTCTTTTATCTGCTTCTTGTCCAGTTAATCCTGAAGCTCTGAAAATGTCTGTGTATAACCAGTCCATACAAACTTCCTGTGAAACCATCCATCAGTAAATCCTCCATTGGCACAGAGCAAAGATGAGGAACCCGCTTTCTGCAGTACCAGCCAACACAGAGGAAGTTAGCGGGCTAGTTGTAACCGCCCACACAGCATGTGTCACCTCAGGTATGGAGAATATTTGCTGCTCTCTCAGCTGCTGGATGACCCGATGCCTAGCAGAGGTTTGTACATCTGCATTGATCAGACGATACAATCTGTAACAGTGTTAACAACTTTTTAAGCATCTTCACAGAAACTCATTAAACAATGTGAGCTAAGAAAAGGTGATTCAAATGAAGAAAGACACATCGGGAGACATGATTGGAAAGGTTTCAGGCTGCAGGTGTCCGTCGGTTGGTGGTTTATGGATAACATCCAAAAGTGTCCGTGCAGGGAGAGAGACATCAAACGTTCGTGCTTTGGCTCAGAGGCTTGGAGCCGACTGAAGAGATAATTACACACAGATGGTCCGAGTGTGAGTTTGTGCGTTCAGAGTCGTAGAAAAACGAAAACGCATTCACACACATTGTGAGTCTGACCTCCATTAGTCGGCGCTTCATTCTGTCAGATTACATTCACCGTTATCATCACAAAGGTCAAAACCAGCACTTTGTCTGTGTTTTCAATCATCTGAGGGAAAGTTTGTGCAGCAGTGGGATGGTGGTGTGTGTGGAGGTGGAGGTCGAGCTCACAGCTGTTTTTCTGCGTTTTTCACAGAAAATAGACTGAAACAGGAAAAAAGCACAAAGAGGAAAGTTTAGGAAATCTGTAATGCCACATTACAGGATGGCTCGCTCTCCTCCACACAATGAAGGACACACAAGCTCTGTAATCTACCTTTGTTCATTAAATCTGTTTATTCATTCCACTGTTTTATTTGGATTCACTGAAAAACACTGAAGCACCATAAGCTGCAGTTCCTCTAATGTCCACATGAGGCTCCAGCAGTGAGTGCAGAAAACATGGATGACCAGACATTGCGCCCTGGTGTATCGGATTCCGGTGTATCACCCCCGGGTGTCTGGCTGCACGGCTCATAAACCAGCCCCCTTCCTGTTAGCGGGTGGGGGTCAGGCTAGAATAAAACAGGTCAGCGGTTTTCTTTCTCAGAAGTTTGATTTGAATTACTAACTTGCTGCTGTGCGAAGTGACATCACGGTGACACCTTTGATTGGTGTTAAGGTTCAAAAATTGGAGAAAAGGAGTACGGAGGGCTCACAAGCAAATAACAACTCTGGTCCAGAAGATGTGATCAAAGCAAAGATTTATTGATTACACGCGCGGAGTCCGACGCTGGGCAAAGTCAGCGATCGAACTAAACTTACAATAATTAGACAAAGGTTTTATATGGGTAAGACAACAAAGCCCCCTCTTTTGCAAAAACAGACACAATACAGCTTACGTCAACCTAAACCACAAAATGTTCCGTTAACTTTTACCATAGTTTTAAAGAACATTAGGTCTCATCTCCATCCCGGTGTCGCACCATGAGCGCCTTCTTATCTCCCAGAACATCCGGTGCGCTTCCTGTAACCATCTGACAGTACGCCGGCACAATTTGCACTTGCAGCAAAAACACATCTTAACTTCTTACCTACTAAAATGAATCTACTATGGAGTGTACGTGTGTGTGTGAGTGTGTGGGTGCCTGCTGTGTATGCTATGTATGTGTCATGACCTCTCCTGCACCTCGGCTCACCTCACACCTCTCGTCCTAGCCAGACATAAGGCCTGCGCTCATACACAGCTGAACTATGTGTGACTTCTAGACTAAATGTCACAGTCAAATGATGATACTCAAACCCTGAAGGAAACTTACTTAAACTGAACATAAATGAAACTTAAAACTTACTTCAAAGGATATAAGTGATAAATGATACAAACTTAAATCTTAGCTCTAAAGGATATAAGTAATAAAAGATAAAAATCACTCTAGGCGTCTGTCATGTAAGCAGGTGTGTTGCAATTCCTTTCAGAGCTCCTGTCCTCCTCACCGTGTATTGGCTGATCCTTCACGCCTGCCAAGAGTTTCTGACCCTCACTTGACCAAGAGCCACAGCTCTTTAATAAGCTCAAATGCAATCATGTATAAAAGATTAAAATCATTTTCATAACAAAGGTTCTTTCTTCTCAGATCTGCCAATATGTTTGCTCGTCTCTACTACAGTTTAATCCTTGAAAATCACACTGATCTGCATACTATGTGGAAATTACAGATTACATAATGGCAAAAGCATTTTGTCAGACCCCTCATTGGCTGCTGCAGAGAAACTTGCGCGTCTCTGTTCAGCTGTGGCAGATAGAGCAGAGACGCTGGGAGGAGGTCCAGCGCTTACGAAACCTCGACCGACAGTTTCAAAGTGCCAGCGTGAGGTGCTCTAACCTGGACTCACCGCACTGCTTCCATAAAAACATAAATATTTGCCATTTCTAAGCTGATTAATTTGCTAAAAGTAATGAACTTTCTAAGCTAAGACAAGCAGTCTGGTGTTTGGTGGCTGTGATGTTTTCCCCTTAGAGAATAATCAGTGCACATGAATGAATTCACCTTGAATAAAGAAATCGCTCTGTTGTGTTTGAATGTTCGATGAAGTCGGTGCTACGGTTCAGACGTCAGGTGTGCAGCAGGTACTGCTGCCTGCTCGCTCACTGACATGACTGTGTCCGTGACGGTGTCTGTGTCCGTGATGGTGTCCGTGACTGTGTCCGTGTCCGTGATGGTGTCCGTGATCCTGTCAGTGATCGTGTCAGTGACTCTGTCAGTGACTGCGTCCATGACGGTGTCAGTGATGGTGTCAGTGACTGCGTCTGTCACGGTGTCAGTGACCATGTCCGTGACCGTGTCAGTGATGGTGTCAGTAACTCTGTCAGTGACTGCGTCTGTGACCGTGTCAGTGATGGTGTCAGTGACTGTGTCCGTGACTGTGTCTGTGACCGTGTCAGGGCCCGTGTCAGTGCCCGTGTCCATGCCCGTGTTCGTGACTGTGTCAGTGACCTTGTCCGTGACCGTGTCAGTGACTGCCGTGACCGTGTCCGTGACTGTGTTGTGACTCTGTCAGTGACTGTCTCAGTGACCGTGTCAGTGATGGTGTCAGTGATGGTGTCAGTGACCGTGTCAGTGATGGTGTCAGTGACTGTGTAAGTGATGGTGTCAGTGACCATGTCCGTGTCAGTGTCCGTGTCCGTGTCCATGACGGTGTCAGTGACTGTGCCCATGACTGTCCGTGATGGTGTCCGTACAGTCATGATCAGTATCATACTGGGCGAGCAGCAGGCCGGACTCTTCTTCAGCTGCTGTGCACAGCTAATTATTATTAAACAGCAGCAGGTCTCCGCCTCTGTCCTCACCTGCATGAACAGAAACACTGTCAACTGAGTGTTTGTGGTTCTAAGCAGCAGTAACACTGTAAATCACACAGCACTGAAAACACTGTGTCAGTGTTCCTGTCTGACTGTCTAACACCAGCTCACAGGTTCCCAGAGTAAATGACAGAAATATATGGGCAGAAATCTGTGCCATCAGAAACTGAATTTGAATAAGTTAAATTTGAATTTGAATTGCTCAGATTGAATCTGAATTGTAACTTGAATAAATGCTTTTGAAAACTGAATTTCAATTAGTCTAATTTGAAATTGAATTTATGGTTTGAAAATGATCATCACTAAATTGAAATTGAATTTTATATATTGAAAATGAATTCATTTGCTTTGAAACTGCATTTTATCCTTTAAAAATTCAGAGTAGAACTGGACTGTCACCGGCCTCAGGCTCTTCACCTTTTCAAAGACAAAGCAGTCATTTAGATAAAATATTAGATATTGTTTACCTGTAAATGCACAAAGAGAATTTAGAAATGTAATTATTGTCAAGAGTGAAAAAGCACTGATAGTGTAATCTACAGCTGTGGCCAAACGTTTAGAGAATGAGAAGTGTTGTTTATTTACAAAGTTTGCTGTTTCAGTGATAGTCACATATCATATCACTTCAAACAGAGGTGATCCAGTAATGCTGCACTAATGAATTAGACTAACTATTCACTTTAGCTAAAGTTATTAAGTTAGCTAAAGAGTTGGGATGCTGTGTGAGACATAAATAAAGCTCAAATACAAAGGTTTGGACACTGTTTTGCATGTTTCCCTACTGTAGGGGTCTCTGCAAGCATACAGGGCTCTAACAGGGTACAAGATGACAACTTTGGATTTCTACTAGAAAAAGTCGATCATAGATAAGATGGCCTTTATTAGTCCCACAGGTGGGAAATTTGTTTGTCAAAGCTAAATCCAGGGCAAACTAGGCTAAATTAGCGTTTTTAGCTAACAGCTACAATAAGCATAAAAGTTACTGTACGGCTATCAATTGTTAACATGACGCTTGTTCTTATACATGTAATACATTTACTACCAACCTGAGAGTTTATCCGCTGGTCGTTCGACATGACGAATGACTTCTGAAGTCTTAATTCAGCTCAAGACGCTGTAGATTCCCGTCAGTAACACTTTCGGTCCGCTAGTATAACGTAGTTCTATTAATCTGCGCTCGTTTACTCTTGAACCGGAACCGGATGTAAGTTCCAAAAAACTGAATTTTGGAACTGAAATTGAATTGTGAGAGTGAAACTGAAAATATTCGAGAGCTGAATTTTTAAAGGATAAAATGCAGTTTCAAAGCAAATGAATTCATTTTCAATATATAAAATTCAATTTCAATTTAGTGATGATCATTTTCAAACCATAAATTCAATTTCAAATTAGACTAATTGAAATTCAGTTTTCAAAAGCATTTATTCAAGTTACAATTCAGATTCAATCTGAGCAATTCAAATTCAAATTTAACTTATTCAAATTCAGTTTCTGATGGCACAGATTTCTGCCCATAGAAATATGTCTGAAACTCAGCTGAAGAGGAAGGAGACGTCTGTGTCTGTGCGTGTGTGTGTGTGTGTGTGTGTGTGTGTGTGTGTGAGAGAGAGAGTTTATAATGAACATTACATATTTTTAAACTCAGACGGCCTTCCTTTCTTCACCCTCAGTTTTACTGGGCTCCATGTGTATGACCTGTCTGTGTTATTAATTTGAGCTTTGCATAAACCTGTTACTGATGATCTCTGTGTCAAATGTCCAGGTGACAGGACAGTGTGAATTATTATTCTTGTACTGTGGGAGGAAGAGGAGGGCCGTCGATCTTTACACCTGCAGAAACAAACCGTCTGGTCTCTGTTAGTATTTTGGCCCTTGATAGCACACGTGTGGAGGGAGGATGGTTTTAGAACTCACCTATTTGCAATATTAGGGGTGCGGCCTCTTTGACTGACAGGTGGATGGTGACGCAGGCAGATGTAGCTGCTAGCTGTCTGCTAGGCTGAGCTGGATCATGTGACCAATAACATGGCTGCTGTGAGGTCACTGCACTAACAGAGCATCCAAGAAGGTGGAGCTCCAGGTTTAATGAGTGAAATTCTATTGTTTTGATTGGATGATACTGATTTCTGGGTGTCTGAGTTTGTGCGATGCTCCCATACAGTCTGATAACATAGGTAGTTAGCATCAACTGATAACATATAGTTACTTCTGGCGCCAGGAAAACAAGATGGTGACGGCTAAACGCCACAGCTGAGGCGTCCAGACCATCAGTACTGTCTGTTTTTGTCTGAGGCCACTCCCACGTCAGCTGTGTTTTCCATTTCTTCACCTGTAAATGTTCCGCAACACCTGGGCTTGGTCGGTGAGTTGGTCAAAGGTGTGTTAGAGGCACAGAAAGACAGCTGCTAAAAGTCTCACCTGAGAGAGATGGCTGTGTGTGTTGGAGTGTGTGTGTCTGTGTGTGGTTGGTTTGTATACTGAATATGCACATGAATATAAGACTCAAACCTGTTTGCGGGTATTAAACTGCAGACACGTACCTGCAGGTGTGTGTGTGTGTGTTTCACAGGATAATGAGTGTGTCTTCCTCTTTCCTAATGACCAAGTTGAATTATGAGGCCATTTGCTCTGAACTGCAGATGAAGACCTCCCTGTGTGTGTGTGTGTGTGTGTGTGTGTGTGTGTGTGTGTGTGTGTGTGTGTGTGTGTGTGTGTGTGTGTAGTGGATATCAAATATAGCTGGTGTCACGTGACTTCCCTGTCTCCATGAAACAGACACAGTCTCATATTTACAAGTTATCTTTTATTTGAATTTACTTTATTAGTATTGATCTTTGTTGGCACATGTTTATCATCATGTGTGATAATAGCAGTGTGATCATACTGATAACACGAGTGAAATACCAAAGAGTCTCAAAGTCACTTAAACCTGCGTTCTTCTTAACAGCTGCCATCGGGTGATAGCTTCTATTAGTGATCTACGGGAGAATCGACCTTTCTTAACTCTTTCCTGATGACTGTATGGCCTCATTTTGGTTTTACTAAAACACATTTCAATTTTAATTTAATTCAGTTCAATGTTATTTATACAGCCCGAAATCACAACAACAGTCGCCTCAGGGCCCTTTATACTGTAAGGTAGACCCTACAATAATACATACAGAGAAAACCCAACAATCATATGACCCCCTATGAGCAAGCACTTTGGCGACAGTGGGAAGGAAAAACTCCCTTTTAACAGGAAGAAACCTCCAGCAAAACCAGGCTCAGGGAGGGGCGGGGCCATCTGCTGTGACCGGTTGGGGTGAGAGAAGGAAGACAGGATAGAAGATGTTGTTTTTTCAGATGATACAACCGTTATTTGTTTGGGGTAGAGTTGAAGCAGCTTTTGGAGGTTGTTAGAAAAGAAACTGATTGTTTATTTTTGATCAAACCAACCTTTACGTTTAAATTGATCTAAAACCCAATTTATGATGTTTGGAAAACAGAGAAATTGATACAAATGTGGAATCAGACATGGATAACAGGTTTCTTGGTGTCATTTGGACCACCGGCTCTGTTGGAAACCACACATCCAACACTTCTGGGAAAAACACATGCTGAACAATAACACGCTGCACACACTGTACTGCACACTGTTGCTGCTGTTTAAATTATTGTGCTGAAATCTGGGGTAACAATTACAACTGTTCTCTACAAAAAATATGCACAATGCAAAAAAGACCAATCAGGATAATAATGAACACACAAAGGATCAGTTTGAATGAAATTCAAGGATTTGGTGTCATTTAAAACTGGATAAGCCAACGCTTGTTCGAACACCTTCTGTTGTTCATGCACAGATCATTTTATGTTTTCCATTCCCTGTCTTTGTTTTGTTGACGTTTGAATTGCTCAAAATGAAAGAAAGAAAAACTACTAAAATCTTTTTACCTGAAAGGAAATGCTGTCCACTAACAGGATCCGATCACGGATTCTTGTTTTTCATTAAAATAATTAGTGACACGTGAATTTCAAAACTCTGCTTTTATCACTTTCATGTTGTATTTTTGCTCTGCGGAAAGCAAATGATCATATTCCAGATGTGCACTTAAGTATGCACGGGAAACAATATTAATAACCGATCCTCCTTTAGTCCGCTTTATTTAACGGGGGAGGAGTCTCGGTTCTGACCGACTGACTCTCAGAGGGACAGAAGGTGTTTGGCTTCATGCTCGTTGTTTTCCCCTCAGAGTCTGACGTCTGCAGGCCGGCCTGGACGCTCTGGAGGTATTTCTTTTATAGGAGAGTGGTGATGAGGTTAAACTGAGCCACAGGACACATGACTGATGCTCCATGTCTGCACTCCAACCAAAGCTCATCAGTCATCCATGCTGCACTCACTCTGGCTCGGCTTTTTTATTGCCGGCGTTCTTTTGGCCAGAAGTCTCCTAAATCAAACAAAATGTTTTATCGTCCTGGATCTGTTCCCGTCACCAGGCTCTGCACGCTTGTTCCAACACGCTGAAGTCTAACCAGCTACAGGAGCCCGCAGTGCGCTCGGGAACACGAAACTACACAAACAATACAAAACTATCTTATTTGTGCTTCGATGCTTCGTTTAACGCACGCCGATGTTTTAAACGATATAAACACGAGCGTTCAAATGAATGCAGACCTGCAGTACAAACGAATCAAAAGTCCGACCACATCAAGCCCACACAAAGACACTGATAAAGCAACAGCAGCAGTGGAGGCGGAGTCTGTTTACACACAGGGAGAGCAAAGAGGCGGAGCCTGAGCTCAGGTTGAGTGAAAGAAAGGGGTCCAGTGGCTGTACTAGGCTATATTTATGTCGAGGCTTTT
This sequence comes from Oreochromis aureus, assembly GCF_013358895.1. Taxonomy (NCBI): domain Eukaryota; kingdom Metazoa; phylum Chordata; class Actinopteri; order Cichliformes; family Cichlidae; genus Oreochromis; species Oreochromis aureus. The sequence goes on from NC_052961.1 coordinate 536,473, forward strand.
GTTACATTGTTCACATTGAAAGTCGTGAGGTTGGACTCGAGTGCTGTGAAGCAACAGTGTTACCAACACTTTTAACCTATAAAGGAAGCTCATGTAAGGGAGAGCAGTGTGTCAGGACGTGTGGCAGAAACACAGTAAGGACTTAACACAGTGTGTATTGATCCTGTGTTTTTAGAGAGACCTAGCATGTACCCATCTTTAAACTTTGACACGCCAGTGTTTTTTCATTTATGATAAATTCACTTTTCCTCCACTTTTCCTAACTCTCTCCTCTACGATGCCGACCTCAGATCCAGATCCAGCTAACCTTTTTAACTCTACATGCTACTCTGTCACACCACTCAGGACTAAAGCTAAATCTTCACGTCACCCTTGGCTGAATGAAACCACTAGCACTCTCAGATTTGAATGTCGATGTGGAAGGAGGACAAACTCCAGGTGTCTTTGGGCGTCCTACTGTTAGAGCTGCAAAATCTGCTTTTCTGTCCAGCGTCATTTCTACCATCAGTCACAAACCCAGAGTTCTTTTGAACTGAATTGTGTGATTAACCCTTGTGCCACCGTTGCTATGGAGGCTTCCTCTGCACTTTGTGAAAAGCTTTTGAAACACTTTATTGAACAAATCTCAGCTTTAAGGTCTCTACGTTCACAGTGTTAGACCTCGATCTGCCTTCTAAGTGCCCTGCTGTTTGGAGATGTGACTTTTTCTGTCTTAAAGGAAGTAATTGATGATTTAAGACCTTCTAATTCCCCTCAGGATATTCTTCCTGCTCACCTTTTCAAGAACGCTCTTCATGTTATTGGGATAGTGTTTTACTTTTATTAAAAGCTTCCTTGTCATCAGGTTGTGTACCAGCTGCTTTCAAACATGCAGTTGTGCAGCCCATTATTAAAAACAGAGATCCAAATTCTAACTACAGGCCAGCGTCTAAACTCTGTTATATGTCCAAATAGTTGTGTTTAAGCACCTTCAGAGCTTTTTAGACCCTCGAGGCATTTGTGAAGCGTTCCAGTCTGGTTTTGAATCTCGTCACAGTGCTGACATGGCACTTTTGAATCATCTTCTTTTAACTGTCAACTCGGGTTGTTCTGCTGTTTTAAACCTTTTAGATTTGACTGCCACCTTTGATCAGAACATTTTTTATCCAGACTTGAAGACGTTGTTGGTCTCAGAGGCTCAGTTTTATCATGGTTTAAATCATAGCTGTCATAGAGGTCTGTTTCTGGGAAACACTCCTCTTCCTCTGCCCCTGTGTTGTGGTGTGCCACAGGGGTCTGTTTTGGGTTCAAGTCTCTTCTCCTTATACATGCTGCCTTTGGGATCTATTTTCAGGAAACACAACATTCCCTTTCACTGTTATGCTGATGACATCCAAATTTACTTCCCCTTGAAACTGGATGTCTCTGTCCCACTGCAGCCTCTGCTTAACCGTCTACATGATGTTAAAGCTGTTAACACAGCGTTTTCTCACCCTGGCCCAGGGGTCAGCAACCTTTTACACCCAAAGAGCCATTTGGACCCGGTTTCCATGCAAAAGAAAACACTGGGAGCCGCAAATACTTTTTGACATCTAAAATGAAGATAACACTGTATATATTGTTTTTTACCTTTGTGCTTTGTGTGAACAACTAAGGTGTGTTGCTTATGAAATCCATGAAGTGCTACAGAGAAAATTACATTTTATTTATGTAATTAACACATTTTGAACTCTTAAAGAAATATAACAAAAGCAAAGACACCAACCTGAACTAAAATGATCCATGTAGCAAACAAAAACTGTTGTCAGCCGCCACCCTTATATCACCTTTGGGCTGTTGGAGCCTTGACCTGACTTTTAAAAAATAATTGGAAAAAAGCTCTATGCTGCTTAAAAATGAAAAATAGATATTTGCAAAATTCTGCCTAAATATGTATTTTACCTGGTTAATGTGTGTTGCGGGGCGTGGTTTACAGCGCCGCTGCAGGGGAGGCGGACACACCTGAACAGCACCCGCAATCACACCTGCCGCCTTAACGTCTGTGCTGTCTATCCTGTTGTGTTGTTGGTGGTGTGTGTCGGGCTGTGAGCTGAAAAGCTACAGCCGGCTGTATGCGTACAGCAACCGTGTGTGAAAAGTGCTCAATAAAGAGATGCTCAAAAGCGTGTTCATGCAAACATCGTCGGGTCTGCTGTGGTATGTTTACAATGGGACTTCTGCTCCTGAACCTCTGCACACAGAGTCCGCAAATCGGGGCTGTACGAAGTCAGTTTACGCAGGACTGTAAGCTGTCATCTGTGAGGCGTGAACGGTGTTTGTCTTTAACATAGTTCACGGTGGAGAACAGCTGCCGACATAATGTGGATCCGAAGATCCATAATTGGCCTACCTGGGGTTGAAAGTCTCGGTAAATGCACGGCGTTTCGGCGGGTACACTGGCTTCCGCGAGTGTGACTCTTATTTTGAGCGATGAAAAAATAATAGAATATAATTTTATTTTTATATTTCAATATCACAATAATCTTCCAATTTAGAACTACGAGTTAAAAAGAACTAACATAAATAAAATACACTTCAGCTAAATACTTCTAATTTATTTGCCCAAACCAGGCGGAGCCGCAGTATAAGGACTAAGGAGCCGCAGGTTGCGACCCCTGCCCTAAACAAAAACCAGACTGAACTTATTGTTTTCGGAGGCCACGCCCCTTTGGATAAGCTAACTCGGACCCTCGGCCCTCTCGCTCATCATCATTCTCAGACTGTCAAAAATCTCAGTGTTTTTTGATGGCTGTTCAAATGAGAGAACCAAGCGTCCACAGTTGTGAAAACCAGTTTTTATCAGTTACGTGAAATTGCGTAAGCAAAGTTTTATCTTCCTGCTAAAGACCTGGACAAACGTATTGATCACCTCTAGACTGGACTACTGCAGTTCTCTCTGTTTGGGTCTCCATCACTCGTCTCTCCGCCGCCTGCAGTTAGTCCAAAATGTTGCTGCACATCTTTTAACAGGTGTTAGAAGGCTCCCTGTCCATTATCGTGTCGGTTTTAAGATTCTTCTACTTTTAAACTGTTAAATGATGGCAACCTCCTCCACATATATAACCTCAAAACAGCACTGAGATCATCCACCAGATGCTCTTAGTACAGCCGAGGTCAAAGCATAGAGGAGATCGGGCCTGGACTCTAGAGTAACTTGATATTCGTACTTCAGAGTCTATACAGTGTTTTAAATCCCATCTTAAATCTCACTTTTTTACGCTGGCTTTTAATTGAAGTTGAGTTTTAGTACCATCAGGTTAGTTTTATGTTTGTTTTTATGTTAAATATTAATTTCCTCTGGTTCTTCTTCCCTCCTGCTTCATGTCTGGTATCTGTGCACTTTTTGTTCATCTCTCACTGTCAAAGAAGAAGAAGAGTGGCTTTGAACAGCCAATCAGCCGAACATTTCAATCATGAAGCAACTGAAGAAGTGAGAAGAAAAGGACGAAGAGGAAAATGAGGAGAGGCAGGAGAAGCCCTCAATCCTTTCTTCTGCTTGTGTCCCTCATTATCTGTTTTTATGCTTTCATCTCTGATCATCTTCATCATCTGTCTGCTCCTGTTTTTTCATGTTCATTTAATGAGCTGATCTGAACAGAAAGCTCTGAAGAGCAAACGACGGTCGTTATCTGAGATTTGGGGCCGAAGCCGTTGCTCTGTCTTTGGGTGCCTCCTGTGACCGTTTGATACTTTGTGGTTTATTTTGAAAGATGCAAAGTGCAGTCCTTCTCAGTAGTTGGTCAGATCTTCTGGCTGGATATGTGACCACTCTTGGTTAAGTTTAAATTTGTTGGTTTCCTGGCATGGACCCAACTTTTAGTTCAATTTCAATTTTATTTATACAGCGCCAAATGACAACTGTTGCGGTCCTGAGTCTGACGACTCAGTGTTTTGTGATTCTTTATAGTATTTTATGTTCTTGCTTGTTCTGATTATGTATTCCGTTAAGATTTGCCATTTGTTAGGTTTCTGTGCCTCCCCTGGTCCCACTGCTCTGTGTCCCCTCTTTCTGTCCATGATGTTATTATGTCTGCTCATGAGTCTGTGTCTGTTAAGTTCTGTGTCTCATCTGGATCTCTGTGTTTGTTGTGTACTTCCTGTTTTACTTTGTAGTCTTATGTCAGTGTGTCCAGCTTTGTGCTCTCCCTGTCTCGTCTGTGTAATCAGCGTCAGCCGAGTCTCCCAGCTGTTTTCTCTCAGTCCTGATCACCTCTTGTATTTACTGTCTGCGTCTGCCCCTGCTTGTTGTCGCGTCATCCCTCATACTTCACTGTGTGTTCTGGTTGCCAACTTGCCTGCCTGTTAGTTTTTTCTTTCCCAGTTTAGCTAGATTTCTGTTCTGTCTGCTACCCCACAATAAAGCCGCATGTTTTGAGTTCACTTTGCCTCCGCGAGTCCAGCTCTTGGGTCCACCATTACGGCCTACCTTCACACAGCCATGACAACAACAACAGTCACCTCAAGGTGCTTTATATTGTAAGGTAGACCCTACAATAATACATACAGAGAAAAACCCAATGATCATATGACCCCCTATGAGCAAGCACTTTGGCGACAGTGGGAAGGAAAAACTCCCTTTTAACAGGAAGAAACCTCTGGCAGAATTCTAACAGAATGCAAAGTACAGGTTCATGTGAGTATTTAATGTACGGCTCAGCTCTACTAAATTTCTGAGTTTCTAGAGCAGACACAGCTCACATAACAACAGGCTTCAGGCGCCATTTTAGTGACTTTAACAATATTATAAATTTTAATATCGGTCTAGTGACGCAGCACGCAATGGGACCACATATTTTAGAAGCCAAAGGTTCAAATTAGTTGGGAGGACCTTCACATAACAGTGGTTTTGTTAGGAAAACAGTTCTGTATACCGATACTAAATTGCGTAAACGTCAACGGCTAACGTATCTAACATAGCTAACATAGCTAACCGTTATTGTTAGCACAGCATTAACAGCAAGCTACAATGGCGAGTAACAAAAACAAAACAGTAAAAAGGTTTTAATGAAAATGTTTTACCTTTTCCAACAGTCCCAGAATCCAGAGCTTCAAAGACCAGCAGGTACTGAAGACTTTATCCGTTTCGCTGTCACCGTCCGTGAGAAAGTGTTTTTTCCCTTAGAAAGTTCAAGGCCTGCCGGTCGCGCAATCTGTCTGCGCATGCACATCCCAACGATTGACCCCCCCCTTTCGGGAGGTTGCCATAGTACGACGTGTTCTAACGTCACTCTCTCTCTCTCTCTCTCTGTCATTTATTTGGCTCGAAACACATATTAACAAATTGCTCAGTGATAAACAAGTACTGAGATCCTTTAGCTAAGCAGTGCGCTTTGTCAAAACTAAGTAAGTGTGTCGGTAATGAACACATTGACATTCTGTTTTGCAATTGTTATTTACTTGTATTTTATAATTTGACTTTACATACTGCTGGGTGGTTTGTAAAGTTTAAAATAACTAGTATTATCATTATGCTATATTTTCTAATATATATAATAATCTCAAAAGTAATGCCTTGAAGCAGAAAATAGTAATACTTTATTAAATTTAAATCTAAAGTACAGTATTTGAATTTGTGTATTGTGTCTACTGTTTGTTAACTCACCATATTCATAAACGTCTTAATAATAAATTCCATATTCTATTACCACATTATTTGTGATCAATGGGTTTGCGGGGTTAGGGGTGTGGGGGGTAGGGTCTTTAGGCTTTGGCCCCCATCCCTGCCACCAGTATATTTTTAAGCAAGTATTTCTAACTTTTATTTGAATATTCAGTTTCCTACCATCTGCTCTTAAAGGGTAATTGCCAGGTAACCCGCCCTCCCCCTTCGCACACACATGCACACAAACAAAACACAAAACTAATTCACACCCTCATTATAGTGAATAAATATTTATGCCATTTTACACCATCAAACTTAGATAGCTAAGGATGAAGAACCTTTTGTTCTTTAAAGAACCATTTGTAATACCTAAAGAACCATCTACAAAATAAAAAGGTTCTTTGATGTATGATGGTTCTTTAAAGAACCATGAAGACATCTGAAGAACCATTTAAGAACCATAATTTTTCTGAGAGTAGGGTTAAGAATACCCGGCTGATCAAAATTACCCCAAGAGGTCACAAAAGACCCCAGAACAACATCCAGAGAATCACAGGCCTCACTTGCCTCAGTCAAGGTCGGTATTCATGACTCCACCATAAGAAAGAGACTGGGCAACAATGGGATCCATGGTTCAAGGAGAAAACCACTGCTGAACAGAAGGAAAAAAGAGGCTCGTCTCAGATTTGCCTGGAATGGTCTCGATGAGCTCCAAGACTGTAGGGAGTCTCTGTGGACTGACGAGACAAACGTTGTAATGGTGTGTGTCCCAGCCACATGTAATAGAACATACACTTTTCTGAAAAGCAACATCATACCAGCAGTAAAGTGTGTTGGTGGTAGAGTGATGGTCTGGGGCTGTTTTGCTGCCTCAGAATCTGGAAGACTTGCTCTGGTAAATGGAACCATGAATTCTGCCGTCTACCAAAACATCCTGAAGGACATGTCCGGCCATCTGTCCGAGTTGAAGCACGGTTCGGTTCTGCAGCAGGACAATGATCCAAAACACACACAACAATTCTGCAAAGAGGAGTGGGCCGAATTTCCTCCATGGTGCTGAAACAGGCTGATTGCCAGTTATCACAAATTCTTGACTGCACTTGTTGCTGCTAAGATTGGCTCAACCAGTCATGAGGTGTAGGGGGCAATCATAAACTCCTTAATTTAGAAACTGCATTTTGTGTTTACACATGTTATCTTTGTCTAATTATTAACTTTATTAGATGACCTGAAACATTTAAGTGTGACAAAAAAACAAACAAACAAACAAAAAAAGAAATCAGGAAGGTAGCAAACACTTTTTCACTTTCATCCTCTTAACTGATGTTGATCAAACCGAGTGCTGTCTGACGTCGTGTACGTCTGCAGAGGAACTGGAGTGCATTCACACGACAAAATATTAGACATTAGGTTTGAACCTCCAGGCTGGCTGAGGCCTCTCAGGCCTCTGTGTGTGGAGTTGTTTGCCACGATCCAAACACAGGCTGGTTTGATTCAGTGATGAACTGACTGTGGGTCATGATCACACGGGTCCTTACTGCGAGCATTCACATTTGTGAGATGGTTAAATTCCTGAGAGATGAACCCCTGCGCTGTTTTCTTTCATCTGTGGAGAAACAAGTTCATAGTTTGAGCATAGGGCTGTGCGATATGACCAAAATCTCATATCCCGATATTAAGACATCTATCGTCCGATAACGATATAAATCACAAAAATGTAACATTTTCTGTAAATTCTGTGAATCTCGGGCAGCTCGACTTGCGTGAAGTGTTTCCAGCTGGGCGTCGCGTAGCTGGAGTCGAGTGTTTTAACTGATGCATGAAACGATACATTTTTAGACATAAGTTGTAACAGCCGCCGTTTTCTTTGTGAGTATTTATTACACAGCGTGCTGCGGGGAAAAGCCCGTTCTAACATTTGAGTATAAGGTTTATTTTTTAGCACCTGGTGGCTCTTTTTTTCTTCTCATCCGTAAATAATCTGCTCTTTCACGTGATTCAGTTTATTTTGAAAAGTCTCAACAGGATCTTGAGCTTTATTGTGAAAGGTTTATGTGGAACATAAACAAGCGGACACGCGATGGTGTTACCGTCGTTGTTGCTAACCACAACGCATAAAAACAGGCGCTTGTCCATCTGTAGTGTGGTTATATTAAATATAGGAGAAAGAGAGAACTTTAAGAAATTCATATAGCCACTACAGTGACCATCAAAACGGTGAAAAAATATTGCCTTAAACAGTTTATTTTGCGACACCACGAAACAAACGATAGCGTAAAATGAAACGATAGACGTTTTTATATTGTCATCCGATATATATCGTTATATCGAACAGCCCTATTTGAGCAGGCACGGAGGCTGAAGTGAGAAGGCGGCAGCGTTTAGCCAAAAGCAGGTGGCTCGCCTGGTGTTGAACATGCAGCTTGGCTCAGTCATATCATTTCCTCTCGACGCCACGAGATTGACTCTGCACCCACACAGACTCAAAAACACACTCACAGGCGCGCACTCACACACAAACTGCATGGTGTTGGCGAGTTAACGGCGTGTGCAATCATCCCCGCTCTGGACCTCTGCGAGGCATTTCCCTTAATGAGGACCTCAGATGGTGAAGCAGAGCCAGGCCATTTACCATCAGCACGGCCAATTTGTGCTTGGCTCTGCCCAAACATGGCCCCACATCTGCAGGACCTGCTCCTGATGCCTAACAATGCAGGGCCGGGATGATTTCTGACCGGGGAGTGCTTCATTTGCATTACAGTAGGAAGCAATGTGCGGACAGATGGAGTGTGAAGGGACAGCTGTGATTTTTTTTTTTTTCAGCTTCTGTGAGCGCAACATGCTCAGTGACGCCATCACAGGCTGGAAGCGTCACAGCCGAACTGATATGGCGTGACCTTAAAAAACCCAAAGAGCCTCGATTTGCTCCGAATGTTGTTCAAATAAATCTTTCGTCACATGTTTGAGTCTGAAACACCCTCACAGCTCCACTTCATCTCAAGTTTCTCTGCAGAACTGCGGTACTGAGAGCAATTTTAAAACGCCACAATCCATTAAAGTCCCATCACTGTGGTTGTGTGTCTGTCACTATCATGCAGTGTAATCCTGAAGGAAGCAAAAAGGACAGAACAGCACGCGTGAGGGGGAGGAGGAGGCAGAGGAGGATAAGCTGAGTTAATTGTGGGGCATTTGGGTCAGACCTGCAGTAGCGTGTTTGACGAGAACGATCAGAAAGAGAAATAAATCCTGAAGAGAGAGAGGCTGTGAAAGTGTGGTGGTGTCATTACTCAAAATAAGTAATCTATTACACATTACTTTTATTAAAAATATGTTACTTAATTACTTGCCAAAGGGAATAATTTGTGGCATCACTGTGTAAAATGACCTGAAACACACAAGCTGTGTCCCAAAACGTCGGCTGCATCCTTCGGAGGACCCGGCCTTCGCGGTCTACGTGGGCCGGGTCCTTCAAAGACCGAGAAGGCCAGAAGTGCGAGGCTGTGAAATGGGACGGTCTAGCCTTCAGATTTGCGTCACCGCTGTGTAAATGGTAAATGGACTGATTCTTATATAGCGCTTTTCTACTCTCACGGAGTACTCAAAGCGCTCTACGCAACATGCCTCATTCACCCAATCACACCCATTCTCACAAGCACTTCATCTACACTTAGTGCTTTCTAACGACATTCATACACATTCATACTCCGATGCATCCATCGGAGAGCAAGTTGGGGTTAGTATCTTGCCCAAGGATACTTGACATGCAGACTGGAGAAGCCAGGGATCGAACCACCAACCTTCCGATCAGTAGGTGACCTGCTCTACCTCCTGAGCTACAGCCACCCCTACAGACTCCACAGACACCCCTGTGTCTGTGGAGTTTAATAAACTCGGCCGTCTGCTCCTTGCTATCTAAAATATAACAGGACACTGGCGTAAATTCTCGACCGTCTCACAATTCGGTTTAATCAGTTTTCTGTTTGACGTTTATTCAGCTGTGTGAAAATCCCAGAGGAACCCACCTGATGGATTAATAAAGTTTTATTTAATCTAATAATCTAATAACTTTGATCTCAGCCAAACCAATTTACTCACGAACAAATAAAACACCGAAATAAGGCAAACAATTACATTTTTAAGTTATCCAAGTGACTTATATATCATGTTTAACCTGAGTAGCGAAAGAGCGGGGGTCTGAAAACGATGAAGCTGGGAGTCCGCTGCTCTCGCCGGCTCGAGTGACCATTGAACCCCCGGTTTGCTATCGAGCGGGTGGGTAACAGACGCCTCCGAAAACGTCGGCGCACTTTTGCAAATATGCGATGTCTTGATAAACCAAGCAGATATCTAAAGTTCACACAGCTACTTTCTCACCTGAAAATATGTTAAAAGTTTATTTTGTGACCCAGAAAGATTAATAAGAATAATTTTAAAACTTAGTAGCGACTGCCATTGTTGGCAGCTGAAATTTGGCTGGGCTGCGCTATGAATTCTGGGATATGGTGGGCCACAAAGGACACACCCGACCCATCCTTCAAATTCGGGGAAATGAAGGACGCATTTGTCGGCCGCATTTGAAGGAGTCGACGAATTGGGAAAGCCTTTGTCGCCTGGCTGTGACGTAATCGGCCTTCAAATGAGGCCTCCGGAGGATGCAGCCGACGTTTTGGGACACAGCTACTGTTACATAATTACAATTAACGATATAAACCTGAAGCTACTTTCACACACACACCAACACAAATCCCCGCCCTAATGGCGGTACACATGAACGTTCTCGTAGTATTTACGGTTGCCACGGTGATGCTGCTGTAGAAACATGAACAGGTAGAAACAGCCTCACTGCTCATTAGTTTGTTACCTGTTGGAGTTCAGGCTCTGGCTGCTGGACTGGAGTCTGCATACACTCGGCTTTAACATTCTGGGTTAGCTTAGCGTTAGCTTAGCGTTAGCATGCTGTCTGTGCAGATGTTAGCAGTGTAATGTAGATGTTTCTGTCCTGGATGCAGTTTGCACTTTTTTTCCCCTTTGTTAGGTAAAAATAAAAGTTGTATGTATATCTGCACTTCTGAAAGTTTAGTCTCGTCTATCTTTCTCCTCCTCACGTACATGTGCGTGTCGGCTCTGTTGCTGAATGAAAACGAGCTGATTAATTAATAATTAATGGTGTGTGTGTGAGTGTGTGCTTAAAAGCAGTCTGTGTGAGAGGCAGAGAAGACTGTAGAAAGCAAACCCATTAGGTGTGAGCGTACAGTGAACGCATCACAGCAGCTTCTAAATGAGCGCAGTGATCTGATTGTTATTGAGCTCTGTTTCTGTTCCATTACAGGCTGCAGGTCATAAATGTTCCTCTTTTTTAATAAGCTGTATTTAACTTGGTGTCATCTCTCTCATTCTCTTTTGCTCTTGACGAAGGCGGTCGCACTTTTCTCCTCTCCTCCTCCTCCTCTCCCTTAGCTTCCCTGCTTAGCCTCTTGTGTCCTTGTCTAGTCTCGTGTTTTTTGTATTACTTTTCCCTGGAAGATTCTCTCACAGTCTGTTCTCTAAAACCTAAAAGAGAATTATGGATTTGATCAACTGGTCCCTGAATGCAATTGACACCCTTTTCTCAACGAGAAGTCTGGGCTTGGGTGAGCCTGAGTGCTGAAGATATCTACCTATTTGGAATCATGATAACAGAGTTCTTGCTGATCGGAGCTGGCTTGGCCCTGGCTTATCGAAGAATTAACCCTTGTATGGTGTTCGGGTCTGTGAGACCCATGCCATTTAGAGGCCGTTGCCCCTTTAGGCAGTATATACCATCAAAACCTGCAAAATATGGTATAAGGATATGTACACTTGATTAGAACTGATTTTATTTTTTTTTATAACATTTTATTGACAAAAAACGAGAAGCACATTAATTCATAAATGTGATCGAACAAAGGTAAAAGGAAAAAATTAACCATGTTTGCTGTTCACATGGCTCGTAATTGGGATAAAGTAAACATCTGTTGAGTAATTTAACATAAAATTGTTTGATAGTGTTAATTGGAAAGCCAAAACTCTAGCGGGTCCACCAGACCCATGAACACTGGCTGAGTAACAAAAATACGAACACCACACAAGGGTTAAGAAAGTGGAACCGGCTGTTCAAACCCCCACAAGGCTGCCCGCTGGGATTGAAACGATGGGACGAGGCGTGGGTTTCTCAAAATGGGCTCATTGAGTGCAAACTGGATCACATCTTGGAGAAGCTCACTGCGGTCGTGAGTTCTCAGAATCGGCTCTTTGAGCACAAGAATGACAACATCACGGAGCGTAAGTTTGATAACATCATGGAGAAGCTCACGGCTCTCCAACGGGAGATTGAGAGACCAGTGTTGGACTGTTAGAACAGCTTTAAAATTCATATAAGTTGTTCGCACTAAAGTTAAAACCACCATTACTTCATGCGGATACCCCTTCGGTGCCAGCTGCAGTCTCAAGGCTGGAGCTGAACAACAACACCCTGATAACGACTGTGTTTAGACTGTTCTTCCCATTCTATGCAAGGCCACCTGGGTTGGCTGGAAGACTGTTTACTTAGCCTGGCAGGGCGAAGGACACTGTCTCAGCTGAACTCTGGACACATACACACACACGCACACACAGAAATATCTACACATGCAGACATACACTCATCCCCCCTCCCCCTCCAAACGCCTTCGACGCTTATTCCCCTCCGATGCTGACGATGGATCAAGGAGACCAGCACACAGGCTGCAGGCCCGGATGTACTGTCTACATCGGCTGTCTCTCACCCTTTACCCACCCCTGTTGCTTGTCATGTGTTTCTTTGGTGTATTAAGAGTTTTTTCATGTGCTATGTGCAGAGGTGTTTTTTTTCTGTTCTCAAACTGATCTCCCTGTTGGAGCTCAGTCTGGGGGGAGTTATTTTTTTTTCTCCTTTTCTTTCCTCATGTTGTGCTTTTCCATGTTATACCTCTCTGACCTGTCTTCCCCATGTGATGGTTTTGTGTAATGTATGTATGGTCGGAAGGATAAGATGGCGCTGGCACGGCTGGCAGCCTTAACCCAATTTCCTTCGGGATGAATAAAGTATGATCAATCAATCAATCACACAGGGCTTTTCTGGGTCTTATTGCTGTATTGATTGCAGCCATCAAAGAATCACATAGATCCCTAAAATAAATCATCTGCAGTGTTAACAAAGAGCAGCACAGATCATGCTCACAGCTGAGCTCCCGTTAATAAAAGACGAGGTTTTTGGCCAGCGTCACAGGTTATCCTCTCATGTGTGTGTGCGAGCCTCATGAACAGCAGAGCAAATGTGGATTCATATGTAGATAACAGTCAGGATGAAAATGAAAAGATGGGCTGAAAAAGCAGGAATGTGTCCATGAAGCATGTTGGGAATTGAATTGTTAATTAAGGAGGAGAGTGGGTGGAGGCGGGAGGGAGGGGGAAGAAGATGAGCACGAAGAGCTCTTTAAATGCCATTTAGAGGTAAAAATGAGTGATGTGCCTCTAAAACCTGCATTTACAGCACTTACTGAAGAAAAAATCAACCGTTTCAAAGTGAAAATGTTTGAAATGTTTCCACTTTCCCAGAACGCTAAAAAGACGAGAAACAGAAAAGTTAAGGGACAGATGGAGGGCAATGTGAAGAGGAAGACGAGAGCAAGAAGAAGAGCAATGTGATGTTTATCAAGAAAGCTACTATGAAATCAATTTGTACTTAAAAAGAGGAAGAGTGCTGGGCGGAGAAAGGCGGCTCCTCCGACATCGTGGACAAACCTGAAAATGGGATCTATTTGTCGGGTATGTGAGCATGAAGTGTCCCATTTCTGTCACGGCACAGCTCGCAACACACACAGAAGAAAGCTAAGCACTGTGTGTTTCAGCCCAAACAACGAAAGCTTTATCTACAGCTCGGCGCCGAGGCCGCTCACCTAAATCTAACCGAGGACGGTCCTGCTGCTTACCTGCAAACTAAGGCAGCAGAGTGGTGGGTTTACTGTAGGACTGCCGACTCCTGCCTCCACAGTTGGAGTGTTGGCCCTTTAAACCAAGGAGACCTTAGCGATTCTTGCCTGTGTGCACCTGATCAATAAGTTCGATTGTTTTGATGAAGAAACGCGTTGATGATGAAGAAGAACTAAAGCAGGAAACAGAAAGCAGGGCTGAGACTGGAGGCTGAGGAGAGACACGGGAGCACTGCAAAGGACAAGGAATGATGAAGAGGAGCAAAGAACAACAATAAGAGAGGAGGACGGAGGGTGGAGAGATGATTCAGCGCAGGATCTGATGGAGGGGATGAAGAGGCTCAGACTGTACTCTCCACATTAAAGTAGCCTCGATTTTACATTCCTAAATCCACTCGTAAGTCTGGACCTGAGCTACGTCAGAACGGGTTACTACACCCACCGCTGCAGTCCCCCGGAGAGACAGCTGTGACTGAGGGTAACAGGGTGGTGGAGGGTCCTGGCCCTCTGATGACGGGAGCATGGGCGTTTCTGGGATTCACTGAAATAACAGAAGCTCCCACATTCGCAGTCAGACGTGCCCACGCCTGTGACTGGCTTTGGTAAATCCCAACAGCACAGATCGGTCCCTGAGTCTGCAGGACGCGGTGTAAATGTGCATCCGACGGTTTTCCTGCTCAGCCTCCTCTGCTGCTCCACATGCTAATTAGAGCAGGTTTGAATGTGTCCACAGAGCCCCATCGAATCCAATCCAAACTAATTTCACACATGATGACGGCCGCGCCCTCTCAACAATGATCTCAGGGAGGAGATTGTTTGGATTAGACACACGGCCAGCTCGCACAAAGGCAGTCTGTGAGGGAAACAGACTCACCTGCTTTCTGTTTGTCTTCCTGCTTTGGGAATCATACAAACGCAGCGGGCAGCAGGCGGTACGATTACATCCGTGATGGACGAGTGTATGATTGGGTTAAAGAAGAAACTGCGGGTGGCTCCGGGGGGGCAGCTGGCTTCTCTTTATTGAACACTTGTAAATCAAAAAATCGTGATCATTCAAACTGTTAGACAGGTGCTGTTTACCACATACATGCTAACAGGACCGACAGCCGAAGCTGAACTTTTCCTCCAAACACGAAGCGTGAATAAACTCAATGCCCGGGTGCTGCCGCTGTGCAGCTCGCCTCTCATTTTTGTTTATTCAGACCTAATAAGTACACGAACAGAGCCAATTGTGGGATTTTCTTCCACCCTCTGACTCTGTAATTGAACCGCTGCAGTTTGTAGTCTCCTGGAAACAGCATGGATAAAAGCATACCTATGGTTATAACATGGCTGCTGTCGAACTTTGAGCTGCAAGAGAAAAGTTTGTGGCCTTCTTCCCAGCTCCTAAATCACTCTTAGGACTCTCTGAAGAAAGGACAGAGGAGTAAAATCTGAAGAAAAGGATGAAGCTAATCTGAGTGCTCAGCTGGGCCTGAATGGAGGACCACGAGTGAAGCTGCTCTTCGTCTGCAGCTCCAAAGAGGAGGGATGAGCTCTGTCAGCTGAAAGGTTTTATGACAGCGTCTGTCAGCAGTCGGCCATGCTGAGGCCGGCGGCGTGATGGCAGAGCTGTCGGCTGTCTGAGCACGCACAGCACTTCCTTTTCCACATTTAAGCATCCATTATTCAGGGTGCAGGTACAGAGTGAGCGCTGCTGTGAGGCTCTCAACTCAATCAAATCACTTTTATTGTCACATCACATGTGCAGGTACACTGGTACAGTACATGCGAGTGAAATTCTTGTGTGCGAGCTTCTCAAGCAACAGAGTTGTGCAAAAATACAATAACGTAAAACAAGCAAAATATAAGAATGGCTAAATCTGAGTGTAATAAATATATGTACAATATAAGAGTATATGCATTACTGGATGTGTATACTAAATGTGTTTTTGTTTTTTTGTTTTTTTACGTGTGTGTGTGTGTGTGTGTGTGTGTGTGTATACATGTTTTACAAATTAAATAGAGTAAACAATAAAATAAAATATATAAAATATACAGAGGTTGGTAGTTGAGACATGTGCAAAACAAGTGGCATTTATATACAGTCTGGAGTGCATAATGTTGTAGAATGTGGGTGAGGTGTCTATGAAGTGTTCAGCAGTCTGATGGCCTGGTGGAAAAAGCTGTCTCTCAGTCTGCTGGTTCGGGACCGGATGCTGCAGAACCTCCTTCCTGATGGAAGCAGTCTGAAGAGTTTATGGCTGGGGTGACTGGAGTCCTTGATGATCCTCCCCGCTTTCCTCAGGCACCGCTTCCTGTAGATGTCTTGGAGGGAGGGAAGCTCACCTCCAATTATCCGTTCAGCACACCGCACTACTCTCTGGAGAGCTTTGCAGTTGTAGGCGGTGCTGTTGCCATACCAGGTGGTGATGCATCCAGTGAGGATGCTCTCAATGGCACAGCAATAGAAGGTCCTGAGGATGCGGGGGCTCATGCCAAATCTTTTCAGTCTCCTGAGAAAGAAGAGGCGCTGCTGCGCCTTCTTCACTGTTTTGTTTGTGTGTACCGACCACGTAAGATCCTCAGCCAGATGTACACCAAGGAAGCGGAAGCTGCTCACTCTCTCCACAGCGGCGCCGTTGATGGTGATGGGGTGTGTACTTCTCTGCACCTCCGGAAGTCCACTATCAACTTCTTTGTCTTTGCGACGTTGAGGGTGAGATGGTTGTCTTGACACCAGTGGGTCAGGGCGCTGACCTCCTCCCTGTAGGCCGTCTCATCACCGTTGGTGATAAGACCCACCACTGTAGTGTCATCCGCAAACTTCACAATTATGTTGGAGTTGTTAGTGGCCGTGCAGTCATAGGTGTAGAGTGAGTACAGGAGAGGGCTCAGTACACACCCCTGTGGAGCACCAGTGTTCAGTGTGATGGGGGATGAGGTGGTGCTGCCCAGTCTGACCACTTGGCATCTGTCAGACAGGAAGTTAAGGATCCAGCTGCAGCGGGAGCTGCTCAGTCCTAGATCCTGCAGTTTCCTGTCCAGCTTCGAGGGAACGATGGTATTGAATGCTGAGCTGTAATCTACAAACAGCATTCTCACATACGTGTCTCTTTTCTCCAGGTGTGACAGGGCAGTATGTAGTGTCAGGGCTATGGCATCATCAGTGGACCTGTTGTGACGGTATGCGAACTGTAGAGGGTCCAGTGAGTCGGGTAGTGCAGAGCAGATGAAGTCCCTGACCAGCTTCTCGAAGCATTTACTCACGAAGGGGGTCAGGGCTACAGATCGCCAGTCATTCAATGAGGAGATGGTGGAGGATTTGGGTACAGGGACGATGGTGTCCATTTTGAAGCAGGCTGGGACTACAGACAGAGAGAGGGAAAGGTTGAAGATGTGTGTAAACACTCCAGCCAGCTGAGCCGCGCATGACCTGAGGACGCGGCCGGGAATCCCGTCCGGACCAGTAGCTTTGCGTGCGTTCACCTTCCTGAAGCACTTCCGCACATCCTCCTCAGACACAGTGTGCGCACCGCGGATGACGTCAGTGCGCACGCTGTCCGGTCTCATGCTGTTCGCTGTGTCAAATCTAGCGTATAACACGTTTAGATCCTCACACAGAGAGGCCGTGGTCTGTGGTGTGCTGGTTTTCCCTCTAAAGTCTGCGATCGTGTTTAGTCCCTGCCACATATTCCGAGGGTTGTCAAACTGTTGCTCCACCCTGTCCCTGTACTCATGTTTGGCTGCTTTGATCGTCTTCCGGAGTTGGTAATGTGCGTGTTTGTAGTCCGATGTGTTCGAGGAGGCAAAGGCGGTGCTCCGTGCCGCCAGTGCCGTGCGAACATCTCCGTTAATCCAGGGTTTTTGATTTGGGAAGGATTTAACTGTTCTGGATGGGACGACATCTTCCACGCATTTCATGATAAATCCGCAGACTGAGTCTGTGTACTCGTCAATGTCATTCGCAGCCACGTGAAACATTTCCCAGTCCACGTGATCAAAACAGTCCCGCAGCGTAGACTCCAATTGGTCCGACCACCGGTGCACCGCCCTCAGAGTTGGAGCTTCCTGTTTCAGCTTCTGCCTGTGGGCGGGCAGGTGCAGGATGGAGCGGTGATCTGATTGGCCGAATGGGGCGCGGGGGAGGGCTTTGCACGCATCCTGGAAAGGGGTGTAGCAGTGGTCAAGTAGCCGGTCTCCACGAGTGTTGAAATGGATGTGTTGGTGGAGTTTTGGTGAAACTTTCTTCAGGTTTCCTTTGTTAAAGTCCCCGGTCGTGATAAATGCCGCCTCTGGGTGTGAGGTTTCCTCACTGCTGATCGCGCTGTACAGTTCCCTGAGTGCTCGGTCAGTGTCGGCTTGTGGAGGAATGTAAACAGCCGTAATAATCACTGCTGTAAATTCCCTCGGTAGCCAGAATGGCCGGCACTTAATCATCAGGTACTCCAGGTCCGCTGAGCAGAAGGATTTGACCGGGTGCACGTTCGCATAATCACACCAGCTGTTGTTGATCATGAAACATACACCATCGCCTCTGCTTTTCCCAGTAAGATCCTGTGACCTGTCCGCGCGGTGCACAGAGAACCCCGGTAGTTGTAGTCCGGTACCTTGTCCGATAGCCAGGTTTCTGTGAGGCAGATCACGCAGCAGTCCCGCATCTTTCGCTGGAATGAGATCTGTGCCCGAAGCTCGCACAGCTTGTTCTCCAGAGACTGCACATTAGCCAGTAATAAACTGGGTAACGGTGGTCTGTTAGTGCGCCGTCTCAGGCGAACCAGAATGCCAGATCTTCTCCCTCTGCGTCGGCGTTTGCGGCCTCCGCGGGCCCAGAACAAAGGCGTCTCAGGTGAGATGAATGGGGGGTCTGCAAACGGAGGGTCCGTGTTGCAAAACTTGAACTCCGGAAAGTGATGAGAAAGTCCATCTCTTATGTCCAGTAAGGTTTGTCGGTCGTACACAAGGAGACATGTGCTACTTGTGAAAAAACAAAGGAAAAGTAAAATTAAACACAAAAAACAGCTGTTGCTTGGGGGAGCTTGCGACGAGGCTGCCATACTCGGCGCCATCTTGATATGCTTAATGACAAACGTACATCATCACATCTCTGCCCTCTGCACGTGTCTGCAGGTCTTCATACAGGTCTGTCAACGACTCCTGCAGATGCAACTGTGAGTGCATCCTCTGGTCAGGACTAAGCACAGGAAACCTTTGAGCTGTGAGGAAACGGGAGGAAGGACACATGTTGAAGTCCACAGCTGCGTCCGACTCCACAGGCTCCGCTCTGTTCTGGCTTCATGTGACGCAGCGCAGATCTTTTTTTGTTGTTGTTTTTGCAGACACACTGTGTCTTTGTCCCGCCTTCTGCCAGAGGTTTCTGGCAGTAAACTAAAGAGGTTGCGTTGCTCAGTACGAGTGTCACCAATATTCACGCTGCTTCGAGTCTCAGTTTGCGTGCTTTTCTGGAAATGGCTACCTTGGTAATGATATCACAGAAGTGGTGAAGGACACGGGCCTGATTGCTCAGAGGGCGGCGTACAGTCGGTTTCTGTCAAGTTTATAATCTTATGATGCAAAAACACGGTGAGGTCTGAAACGATATCGTGGACCGTCACAAACTCTCGAACGGTTTGGTCGACCTTCCATGTGTTCAGTGAGATGATGTAAATCATTTGGAGCCCTCCCTCCACTGTTGCTGTTTCATGGTTGACGATGGGTGGTTGTGCTGAAGCGTTCGCTGCGTAGCCGACTTCACCTGCTTCTCCTTTAGTGGCAGGTGAGTCCTCGGGTTGTCATCGTTGTAGTTTTCATTTCCTGAGTGGCTCTGAAAAGACTGCCATTAAGTCTGCATGCTCTCTAGATAAAAGCAGCAATGAAACAGATAAATGACTTCTTAAATTTGTTGTTGCGTAACACGCTGACTCGAGGACACATTAAAAGGTTAAAGCACATCCTCTCAGCCTGTGATTTGTGGCTAATTTGCAGCTGAATTACCTTCTGCAGCCTCTGCAGAGGGAAGCACGTGTGCTGCCTTTGACATGTCAAACAGTGTGAGCAGATTCAGGTCTGCTGACGGATGAATTTATAATCTGCAGGTGAAAGATGACTCGGCTGATTGGTCACACATCCACACGACTTTACTGTCATGGGTAAGAATAAATAAGGTTCTTTACAGATTGTACAGCAGTCCACGGTCTGAACCTGCATGAACACCTGCAGCTACAGACAGCAGACTCCACCCGTCCAGACTTCACTTGCCCACTGCAGGGCGTAGCTAAACTGTCTCCTTCCTGGTCTTCAGGTTGGCGTCATCAGACTTTGCGAGGCCTTAAATCAGCAGCAGGACTCATTAGAGCATGGTGAGCTGTTTGTGCTGCTGTTGTAATGCTGATATTATCCCGTAAACTCATTTTTAAAATAAATTCTGTAGTTTTCAGTTCGTTCCTTTATGTTTTTCTGAGGAGAAGTGTGATGGGAGCAGACGGTTTAACCCTGACGGATCATTAACCCGGTGATTTCCTGTCCGAGCCATGTCCGTTGGATTGTGCTCGTGGTCTGTGAGAATCTTATCCCCGAAGTTTTTCCATCTTCTCTAGACTGATGTCGTGATGTGTTTGATGTCTGCCTCTGACACAGATGCTTTCAGGTCTTTTAGACTTTGTGTGAGTGCACAGGGTAACTGCTTCTTCAAGGAGAAATTCTCTTTACGAAGAGCTTTTTGTTTTGCACAGAAACACTTTGTGCACTTTCTCGTCCTTCAGCCTGCTCGAGTCGCTCTGTCGTCCTCCAGTGTGGTACTGATAATGGGGAGAGACAGCCTGTTCTCATCTTGTCAAAGCAGAATGAGCTTTGTTGGTGCAGCGTTATGGTCAGCTTTCAGGGCTGCTGCTGCCAACGGTGGCGTTTCAATCCAAGGCTGCGTTTTTTCCTAAACCAGCAAAGCAAAACTACACATCTCCAACCCTGATGGGACCCACAGTCTTCTGCCTCGTCCAGGCTCCTGATGTGAACATCGTTGTTTTGAACCCTACAGAGGACAAACCCGCTCTGATCAGACAGAACAGACATTTGACAGATGGAGTCTGAGCTCATCATCCTCATGGGAAACAACCAAGTCTGAATGCAAATGATTCAAAATCACCGCTCATGTTGGTCTGAGCAGTCTCACCATGTTGGTGAAGCAGTCCGGTCTCAGTCCGCTGCCACACGAAGGCTCTGTTTTTCTGAACCTGCAGAGGAAACGTTCCCAGTGCAGTGGGCTGTGGGTAAAGCTCATAATCCATGAGGTCAAAGTTCACGTCCTGCCACCTCTGCAGGCAGGAAATCTACACAACACCTCACAGCAGCCAGTGTTTGCAATGCTGTTTGCATCGGGAATATTTAGCAGCTTTGCTCATCTGCAACAGAAATAGAAGTCAAACCGTCTGAAGACGTCTGATTTCTCTTTTTTCTCTGTGTAAGTAAACACGTCATAGCGGGTCAGAAAAACATCCTGGTTATGTTCATGGCCTGTCTTCCTGTCTTATCCACGAGTCTGAGACCTGTATGTCAAGCATCTGTTTGGGCTTTCTAGTGGTGCCACATTTGTGGGGGGGTGGTTAACAAAGCACCCTAGCTTTCTTCTGAACACGGCGCCCATTGCAGCTTTCACATTTTGTGGCAGTGAGAGAGAATGGTAATGAATGATGATTCAGGGTTCGTCCGACTTTGTTGCTCAGGCGTCGGCGTCTCACTTTTACCAGAACGTGCCGAATGTGAAGCCTCCAAATTATTGTTAAAAACTAAAATTTTCACCACATTATACAAAGACACAACTGCGATAAATACTCAGATTACATAAAGGAAACTGCGGTGAAAA
Source organism: Oreochromis aureus (assembly GCF_013358895.1). Classification (NCBI taxonomy): domain Eukaryota; kingdom Metazoa; phylum Chordata; class Actinopteri; order Cichliformes; family Cichlidae; genus Oreochromis; species Oreochromis aureus. The sequence continues at coordinate 557,897 of NC_052961.1, forward strand.
ATGTTGCTGAACGATGAGCAACGAGTCTGAGACGATGCAGTGAGACTAACTGTGGTGCGTGTAGTGATGTGTCCACGGTATAAATGTGCGGTAAGAGCTGCAGTTTCGGGCCTGATGGCAGACAGAAGACACACTGCTTCAGCATGCTGCACACAAGCAGGCACAGCTCTGTGTCTTGCTCTCTGCAGGCTCTTTAGCCAGGTGTTAGACAGAGGTCAGCAGGTGAGCTACAGAGCAGGCTGAAGATATAACTGTGAAGATGAAGAGTGAACTCCAGCAGCTCTAAACAGGGACGTGATGAAGAGCGGTGGAGTTCACCGGTGGGAGAACATTTTTAAAAATGACAGGACCTCTGGAGCCACACCACCTTCACCTCGCCTTCAGATGCAGGTTTCACAGGTAAACTCGTGTGAAGAAGTTTCGAGATTATAATCTGTAATATTACAGGATTAGCGAGGAGCCCATCTCCTCCTCCTTCCTGCACGCAATGCTGCTGCTGACCTTCAGCTGTGGACTTACTGAGCAGTCTACATTCACCCCTGTGCTGTGAGCACAGCTGTGGGCAGGGCAGAAGGAATGAGAGTGACAGGAAGGAGTTTCCTCTGACGGGTGTCCTGGCTCTGGCAGGAGCTCTTCCACCCTGAGAGGACACATGTTTTCCTCTGGACAGGCCAACAGGAGCAGATCCAGAGGTCTGTGGAGAGGCGGTATACGACCTGGGATCACTGAATCCATCGGGAACATTGTGAGGATGGATAAAGTGTATGTGCTGCTACAAGCAGAGAGTGCTGAGAGGCATTAAAGGCATCTGTTTTATGTCACTGTGATGCACGCTGGCTGCTTGGTCTAATACTATTAGTGTTTTGCACAGAGAGCAGCTGTGTAGAAATGAGTGGGAGAGGTCCTAAAGTCTCAAAAGGAGCAGTGTAATCCTCAGAGAACACGGAAAAGCCTTCTCTGCTGTGGGACGTGCTTCAGTAATCCCTCTCTCTCCAATCCAGCAGGGTGGAGATAATTGTAGATCCTTTGCATGGCTTTCTTTCAGAACATGGCTGATGATGCTGTGACCCGAGGAGAGGGATGATGATACTGTGAACCTCTGCAGCAGCTGCCAGCCGTGAATTAGACTGTGATTGTCGCTGAGAGAGGCTTTCCTTCAACAGCTCTTTCCTCTGAAGATACACAGGCATATAAAAAAGCTTCGAGTGAGTCAGGGCGCAGATACGTCTTTATGAACTGTGTCATTAAAGCAGGGACTGCACAGTGCTGTTTATGCAGCTGCTTCTCGGAGGCAGCGTTACCTCCTGTAAACTCCTCTGAACGTGTGCACTTTCCTGTGATCGTAGATCAGCCTCAGGTTTGCTTCAGCACATGGCACAATGTGTGAGAGCGGCTCACATCGTTGGCACTAGGGCTGGGCGATATGGAAAAAATATTTATCACGATATGAATTATTTTATATCATGATAACGATATATATCACGATATACCACAATGTTTCCAGTTATTCTCTGAAAAGTTTGACAAATGTCATCCCTCACTTTTCTCCAACTTTATTTTGAAGAGACTTTTAACGGAACTGTCACAATTGAGAAACATACATTTTAATATAAATGTATCAAATGAAAACAGCTGTGGCCTTCACATTTTTTTTCCAAAACGTACATTTAAAATGAATTGTCAAAATAAACTTAAAGTGCACAACAGTTTCAAGTTTCTGAGAAGAAAACTCAGATTTGCACAAAAGTTCAGCTATAAAAAATAAACAAATTATTTCTTAACTTTCTGAAATCTGTGACCTTGTACTGCAAAGTTTGCAAACCAATATAAAGTGACAAAATTAAGCATCAGGGTTGAACAGAACTCTGTTTAAGGCATTAACCATAAATTAAAGTGAAAACAGAAAATGGCTACTTTGCAGAAGTAGATATGTTACTGTTGAATTTACAGGTTGAGTGCAAGGAAGACTAGTTGGTCAACTGTGTTTGGCTTAAGACCTGACCTCTTACATGTGATGATGTTCCCACTCGCACTGAAAGCCCTTTCAGATGAAGAACTAGTAGCAGGAATGCACAAGTACTTTCTGGCCAGCCTGGCCACCAATGGAAAGTTTGTCTCATGCTGCTTCCACAGTGGGTCAGTCTCTGAGTCAGGCCCAGGTATCTGAAGATACATGGAGAGCTCCAGTTCAATGGATGCTCTGCTGGGTTGGGAGTGGGTGGTGGATTGACCTGCCTTTTTGAAATAGCTACCTAAACTTTTTTTTTTCTTTGTGGGACGGGGAAGCTCTGGATCATCTTCAGCAGCTGGGGGTGAACTGGAGGCTGCTGCTGTTTGTGCACTTTCTGGTGCTGTTGCTCCCACCATGTCCACCAGCTCTGCTGCAGCTCTCATCTTTATGAACTCCACCCTCTCTTCCTTGATGTAGGCTGTCCTAAACTGTGGGTCAAGAAGTGTTGCCATGTCTAGGAGGTTGTTGGTGGCATGGTAAGTAAGTAAGTAGTAAGTAAACTTTATTTATTAAGCGCTTTTCGCAGATAGACAATCACAAAGCGCTGTACATAAATATTAAAATAAACAATAAAATCGATAGACAATGTACACAATATAAAAGATCAAATGTAAATAATGTAAAAAATATAAAATATGAAGAGATCAACAAAAGGCTTGTTTAAACAGAAAAGTTTTTAACTGTTTTTTAAAACAATCCACAGAGTCAAGCAAACGTAACTGTAGTGGTAAACTGTTCCACAGCCTTGGTGCAACAGACTGAAAGGCTCTGTCCCCTTTTGTCTTCAGTCGTGTACGGGGAACAACTAAGAGACTTTGAGTCTGTGAGCGGAGATGACGAGCAGCAGTGTATTTTATAAGAAGCTTGGATAGATAATCTGGGGCCTGGCCATTTAGTGCTCTATATGTTAAAACAAGAATTTTAAAGCGAATTCTAAACTCTATTGGGAGCCAATGTAAAGAATATAAGATGGGAGTGATGTGAACACGTTTGGTAGAACGAGTTAATAGTCTGGCTGCTGCGTTTTGTATTGCCTGAAGGCGAGAGAGAGATGATTTATCCAAGCTAGTCATCATACTTTTCATTGAGGTACTTGAGGATACCGTCTTTGACTGCTTTTGTGAGCTCTGTCTCTCCATCCTTCTGATTGAGGATTTCGTTGTTGAAGAGGTGCAGAACTGGCTTCAGAAAAGATACGCTGACGTAGCCCTCCCCTGACAAAGCGTCAGTAAACTCGAACAGTGGACCCAGTGCCTTGTTCAAGGACTCTAGCAATGCCACGTCTTGCCAGCTTGGCACCAGATGTCTTGTCTAAGTCAAATAGCAAAAAAGAAAGTGGAAAAAAAGGTTACTTTCATGAGGTGTTGAATCTAGGCTGCAAACATAATCAGAATCCAAAATGAAAAGAATCAATGTACAATGTCCAGTGGCTATGTCTCACCTTCTTGTCTGCAACCTGTGAAAGAGCATTCTCCTGCTCCAGGAACCTCTCTATCATCATCTGCCGCGAGCCCCATCTTGTAGGACTTTCAGTGATGAGCTGATGAGGAGGCAAGCCCAGCACCGCTTGCGCCTTGGCCAATTCACGTTTTTTCTTCCATGACTTGGAGAAGGCACTCGCCACCTTTTTACACACTCCAACTGCTCGTTCCACAGCCTGTTTTGTAGATACTGGTGTAAGAGCTTTTAGAGCATTCTCTGTTGAAATAAAACAAAAAAGTATGTTATAACATATTTTGACAGCAACTTTATTTTTTATCATAATGTATCACGTAAATTACTTATGAATTGATTTAATAATTGGATACTGTGAGCAGCTAGTATCACAATTCATTCTTTACTGTGACGGGCAAAAAAAATAAAATATAAATAAAACTTGTTCAATAATGTTTTGTACATGGGCTGATCTAATTTAGATTTACTAATATTTTTGTTGCTACTATACTACTGTCAACACAATATTACACTAAGCCATTTTTAGATTGTTTTACACTAACCAATAGCTAGCTGTAGGCGGTGACCAAAGCATTGTAGCCGTTCCCACTGATTCAGTTCCATTGCAGAGATGTTGTTAGTGGCGTTATCCGTGGTGACACAGACAAGGTGGCATTCTTGCAATTCCCATGACTCCAGTGTATCTCTCAGACCTAGACACATTAATTCTTAATTAGGAGTGACTCAGAATTACTACAGCCAGAACAGTAGCTGAAAATATTTGTTTTACTAACATGCATATCATATGTTAGTAAAACTAGTGTGTGTGCGCATCTCTGCTCGTCCATAGGTCAGTAGTCAAGGCATAATGCATGACACTGCAAACATCCTTCTCTACTTTGGCCCGGCATGCGTCATATAAGCGAGGCAACTCAACTTTACTGAAGTGCTTACGACCGGGCATGACGTACCTCGGATCAAGGACTTTGACGAGGTCACGAAAGCTGTCCTTCTCAACTACGTAAACAGGGCCATGCCTTTACAAATGTAACGCAAGATGGCTTCTGTGATTTGTTTATGGCGCTGGGACATTGTCTCATACGGCGTCCCTTGTGCGAAAGACTGCTGTATCTTCGGCTGGCTCAACACGTTCTCACTCCCAAAGCATAACATTTTACTCTAGGTGACAAATCGTCAACATATTACGTTTTCGGGCACCCAACGCGTTCCTACGTGACGACATCGGAAAACTGCGGACACATGAGAACCGTTTGGACTCAATCCACACATCTTCGTTTTTTCCCTTAAAATCACTTGGCAAAACACTATTTCACATCATTAAAGTGCTGGTTGAGCTTAGGGATAAGGTTATGGTTAGGTTTAGGGATAAGGTTATGGTTAGGTTTAGGGATAAGGTTATGGTTAGGCTTAGGGATAAGGTTATGGTTAGGCTTAGGGATAAGGTTAGGTTTAGGGCTGCAATACAGGGCTGGAACCCACCGCGTACCATAACAACGTGGAAGGTCACTTTTTGCGTTCCTCAGGAACGCCGCGGGACGTGACAAAACGTCGGGATGTTATGCCTCGGGAGTGAGAACGGGTTGGCTGGCTATAGTTTTTCTTTTCCCAAATTGCTCCCGTTGTTCCACAGCTTGGTTTAGCTCGGATTTTCTGGATTCTTGAGTCTTCTTTTTCGTGGGCCTTCTGTAGGTGATAGAAGAGATTTGTTGTGTTGCCATCGGGCGCGGGAATAGTTTTATAGCATAGCTTGCAAATGGGCGTCTTCTGCTCCGTGTCAGTGCTGTTGAACCCAAAATGTAACCCTGAAGGATGAAGGTCAGACCATAATATTCCTCCAAAAGTGCCTTCATGGACCTGCAGCCGAGAAACCGATGCAAAGTGTTTATGCAGGTGAGAGAAGTTCACCTGAGGGCTCTTTCAGCGTGCATGCTGAGCGCTGAGAGACGGAGGTTGTGCTGCAGGCAGACGTTTGGACGGCGACTCAGACTTCACTTCTAGACGTTGTCAAATATTTGTCTACGAGATGACGACAAGACAGGTACCGTCCTCCCGAGTGCACAAAAACACACAAGTGAACACAGCAGCACACAAATCCACACGTCTGTGGACACGTCAGTGCCTGCAGACACTTTAGAAATGGCTGTGCTTCACTCTAACACTTTAACACTAAAGAACACTGAGGAAATGAACAAACTGACAGTTAACAATATGGAAAAATAAAAGGATCTCTCTGCTGCTGAAAAGTGTGAAATAGCTAAATGCCTTGGACACGTAGTGAAAACCTGAGATATTTCATGAAAACTTAATCGTGATCACCGTAACGTTAGGAGATCTGTGGCTGAGTCAGAGCACACACGGGTTCGTGCAGATAAAGGCTCAACGAGGAAGGTTTCTGCAGGACAAATACATCCGATTAAGAGAGCAGCTGCTAAAAGGCCATTACAAAGCAGCAAACACATATTTGAAGCTGCTGGTGCCTCTGGAGCCCCACTAACATCAAGGTGTAGGATATTTTGGACAATCTATAATCTTCTAACACAAAAACATACAGTGTTCACTGAAGTAAACACACAGAGCAGTAGCAGATTTTTTTTTAAATGTGTTTTATTTATTTTCATTTGCTGCTAACTGCCTTGTTTTCATTTGTAGTTTTTGTAGTAGGAAGAATTACAAAAACTACAAATAAAAAAAGTGCAGTTAACAAATGTAGTGCTCTCCACTATGTGAACCCCTCAGCTGAATTTTTAGGTTTTTCAGTTCAAGCCAATGAAATGAAATCCAAAAATTCAACCCCAACAATCAAATGATCCCCTATGAGCAAGCACTCTGGCAACGGTGGAGAGGAAAAACTCCCTTTTAACAGGAAGAAACCTCTGGCAGAACCAGGCTCAGGGAGGGGCAGTCTTCTGCCATGACTGGTTGGGAGGTGAGGGGCAAAATAAAATCAAACATAAAGGAGAGCACAGCGTATTTATGACAGGTCGGTGGACTGGCTCGAGTTCAAAAGATGCTCGAATCCCGCCTGAGGTGGTATGGACACGTGATTCGAAGCGATGAGAACTCAGCAAAAACCGCTATGAGGATCGACCCAGACGGACACCAGCCTCGAGGCAGACCGAAAAAACGGTGGATGGACAAAATCAAGGAAGACATTAAGACCGTCAACGCGTCACCTGAGGACGCCTTGGACAGAACCAAATGGAGAAACCTTTGCTGAGGAGCGGACCCTGCACCAGCGGGAACAACGCCAGGATGAAGGTGGACTGTGGCTGGAAAAGATCATTACTGTTTTTAAAGGGTAACTGGTCCACATCCACAATTACAGTAGAGCTGTAATTGTGTATGTGGACCACAATCCACAATTGTTGATGGGACGTGTGCATGCAAGCACACGCAAGCGATCCCCACTCTGTGGGGTCATGATAATAATCATGACCCCACAGAGCGTCATGATAATAATCATGACCCCACAGAGTGTCATGATAATAATCATGACCCTACAGAGTAGGACATTCCCTTCAGCCGAAAAACCAAGAGGCCACCCAGAAAGCAGCTGCAGAAAGAACAATGAGCCATCCGATATCATTTCCGAGTACTTCGTTCCTTTCCCTGAGTTGTGTGATCTCTTCACAGAGTCGTCTGTTCTCTTGCCTGAGTTCTTCGTTCTGTTGCCTGAGTCGTGTGATCACTTGCCTGAGTCGTGTGATCACTTGCCTAAGTTCTACATTTTCTTGATCGAACTCTTCCCAGAGTTGTCTGATCGCTTCGCTGAGTTCTGCGTTCTCTTGCCTGAGTCGTGTGATCACTTGCCCAAGTTCTGTGTTTTCTCGATTGAGTTGTGCATTTTCTCGATTGATTTGAATGATCTCTTGCCTGCGTTGTCTGTTGTCTTGCCTGAGGCGTCTGTTAAATTCAGTGATGTCCATGAGTTCACTTAAAACAATACTTAGAACTTCAACTGCCGTACGCTGCACTGGGTCTGACTGATCTCTGCTTCCAGATGGATTATTCGACGTTCCCTGTGACATTTCTTTGGAGGTTTAAAGCTCAAAAAAGTTAAATCTCTGAAGTATTTAAATGCAAAGGTTAGCTTTGTCTAAACTGTTAAAGGACCTCTATTTAAGGACTTAGTGTGTGTGGAGAGAATGTGATGTCCCCCAATGATCCTTTGAGAAGATCAAAGGATCATTGACCTTTGAGAAGATCAAAGGATCAAAGGAGCGCTGTGGATCATTCTGCGCATGCTCAGATCAATGAACGGGAGAATTATTAAGTGTGCCTATGTAATGGCACACTTATTTCTATTCAACAGATTTATTATTCCTATTATTATGACTCTTGGTAGGAATTCGTCGCACGGTTTTCCCAAAATTCCCCAAAAAAGACCCCATTTTTCCCCATTCATTTCGATGGGGAAGGGCCCGAAAAAAGGCACCAACACAGGCCACTTTGAAGGCCTACCGCTCTGCCATACTTTGTCGTAGAAACATCATTTAAACTTTAAACGGGTCACAAGATTTTGGACTTTTATTGTCCAAATCCTCGTTGCGATGTCTTTTACTGTTGGTTCACAAGAGCAGTTTAAGTTTTAGGAAAATTAAGATTTTCACGGAATGTTCGCGCTACTGTCAACTGCCATAAAACCAGAGTGTGGAGAATAATTTTAAAAATTTGTGTTTCTTGTCCTGTCCCACCCAAACAGTTTGCCCTACATCTATAATTTATACATCAAAACGTAGCTATCGTTGTCTTCTTTCATCCAGTGTCTTCCTCATTGAGATCAGATTTACGGTTTTCTCACAAATGCCATCAAAGCGCAGCCTCCTCCCTCTCTGTCCCCCATAGACGACCATTCAAAAACTACTCTCAATTTTCAGCTCAAATTTAACATCGAAGGGTGTCTTTACACTGTCACCACGTCAGTATAATACACTCCACAGGCATGAAAATTTAATATGTTGTATTCTGGAAGTTCCTGCCACTCACGGTGAAAGAATTTTTGTGATCGGACCTACAGTTTTCTCTTGGGAAGTATTTGTTTCAGAGCTTAATTCCTGTTTGCCCATCTCTGTGTCTGACCCTAACTGCAGTGTGTGTGTGTGTGTGTGTCCCATCCCCTCCTGCCACACACAGGAGTTACCAAATCACAGATGTACCCCCTCTTTTCGGTAAAAGTGCTTCTTCTTGGGCTGCCTGTGTAGCTGTCTCTGCCTGTTGCATGTCCGGGCATGAAACTGCAACCTGTCGCGTGTCCATCGTTTAGAGTTTTGAGCATGTCGCAAATCCGGGTGCACGTAAAGCAGCACCATGTCGCAAAACCACAAGACGGAGTTTCTTTGTGGATATTTCTTCGCCGAAAAATATCATTTTTTTATACTTCATTTTCTCTTGCATAAAGTTAGAGTATGAATAGTGACAAAACAACATTAATATATTTGCCCCCAGGCTATTTAATTTTATTTTTTATGTATTAATTTTTAAAATTAGAAACGATAGAATACAAATGGCACGATAGACACTTTTCTATCGTCCACATGATATATATCGTCATATCGCCCAGCACTAGTTGGCACGTCCACCTGATCTATCCACAGAGCCATCGGCACAAATGCAACAGCATCTGCTATAGCCGGGTGACACCACCAGGTCAGCACTGTGTGACTCCACCAGGGTGACTCTATCGGGGTGACACCACCGGGTCAGCACCATGTGACACCACCGTGTGATATCATCGTGTGACACCACCAGGGTGACACCACCGGTTCAGCACCGGGTGACTCCACCAGGCCAGCACCAGGGGCGACAGGGAGGCTGTACTGTTAACTTTGTGTTCTGGTGTTGCGTTTGTCATGAGAGGTGTCCTTTCTTTAGAAATAGGTGGATGTTAACCACACCCTCCTCCAGTCCATAACCCTGAGTTTGTCAGTAAAAGATAAATGTGAGAGTGTTTCCTTACTTTTATCAAAGGAAACAGAAGTGGAGCACGCCTTGTGAATATTGGAAGAATGATTTGTGATCATATGTAATCACATCCATGACTGATAACTGGAACTGGAGCAGAGAGAAAAACTCACAAAATCAAAGTTTCTCCAAGAGCGTTTCAGTCTCTGTGGTTTCCTCACACACACACACACACACACACACACACACATACAGATTGGTAGTGTGTGAATAATTCAGTGATTATTAATATTTGAAGCCAAACGGCTCAGTGGATTAAAGAATCATCAGAGGAAGCAGAGAGAGAAGTGAAGTCTGAGAGGAACCACACAGACGAGGACAGCCTTCGAAGAACAAGCACCATCAAACCGTTCATTGTTTCTATTTACACTTTGAATCATCCTGTCATACATTAAGAGCCGCTGCTTCATCGGCCACTCATCATCATCAACAGAGCTCGGCCATCAGCTGCTCAGCCTTCACTCACAAAGCTTTAATGTCCTCCTGCCCAGAAGCAAGTTTCAGAAAGAGGAAGCAAACTGGACTGACTGTCATTAGGTCCAAGTGTTGTTGCTGACTGTCACTGGGTCAGAGTGTTGCTGAGTCTGAGGTCTAGACGGTGCCTTTACGTGATGAAATTAGGGCTGCATTTGATTTGAATAAAAACCCACAGTGGTGTGGAGGGAGGCAAAGAGAGACTGGCTTCTTTTTCCACTCTAACTGTGTTTGTCTTACACACTCGACCAAACAACAAATACACAATTCAACAAAAACTCAGTTAAAAATCAAAATATTTCTTCCACCGAACACTAAAAAAAATCTCTGATGTAAAGTTACATCTTTCAGTTACATCTTTCACATCACAAATAAATAAATAAATAACCCAGTAAGTGTCTACATTAATACTGAAACAAACAAGAAAAGGTCAAAAATTCCCTCGAAACAAAACGTATAAATTCTAAACACACAAATCAGTCCATGCATGATTACATCACTCCGCTCATCAAAAAGTCACCTGTGCGAATATATCGCCTATCTTCGGTTACTGGACTGACGAATGTTGGTTAGAAAATGTTTACATATCAGCCAACCTTAGTGGGCGGAGCTTCAGAGTTAACTTTTCTTCACGTCACAGTTTGCTGACTCCTGCTAGCTTTAACACAGTGAAGGTTGTAATGTTGGTCACAGGAACCTGAGCTCAGCATCATGGGGATGGCTCTGCCTCTTTGCCTCCATGTTCACGCGCCAGTGTGCGTAATTGTTTTCATTCATGCACTGCTCCTGCTCATGTTTCCACGGTGACAGTAGCGCTACAGAGCCACGTGTTAAACAGAGCAAAGAAGTGTGTTTTCTAATCGAATTATTGGAATTGCTCGATGACTCATTGCAGCCCTTCGTGCATGTCTGCGTGCACTCGTGACTCATGATGGGAGTGGAAGTGAACCAGACTGGGGTTGAGTGCCATCATACCTCAGCAGTCCTTCTGGCCGAGGCTTTGAATCAGAGCTTAGGGCAAAGCCTCGTCCTTCAGCTGAACCATCGCAGGAACATCTACAGGAAGAGCGTCTCGCACCATGGCAGGTTAGGCTCCATCCTCTGTGTGCAGATCCGATCATCATCGACATTTATTCGCCGCGCAGCAGCAGCAGCAGCAGCAGCAGCAGCAGCACATTTCATTATCTGCTGCGAGTGTGTCTGCTGAAAGGTTCACAAGTCTAATTGCATTTATTAATTATAAGATAATGGGCTCATGCAAATAAAGGGGAAAGGTGAAGAGGAAATATGAAGGTGAGCAACGAGAGAGAACCGAGCAATCAAAGAGAGGAAACCAACAAAAACACAGAGGTTTGAATTATTCCAGCTGCTCTAATTCAACTCGACGTAAATTATTAATAGAGCAGAAGGCAGGACACTCGTCACACTTCCATCAGTCATGGCTGCGTGATGTTTTCTGTCTCCGATGGCACCGCAGGGGAAGTCTCCTTTATTATTAGTACAACAATGAGCAGCCAATGCAACAGGAGCGAGGAGGCGGGTCCCGCCGCCCAGCGGTCTTCAGCACAATGAAGAACAGACTGGGGCGCTCTGAAGAATACCTGAAAACCAAAGCTGATCACTGATTATCGTCCAGTCACAAGTCAGCCAACAGCAGGTACTAACCACGTGGTTTAACCGCGGTGGTTAGTACTGTTGGTCGTGGGTTTGAGTCCATCATCTTGGCTTTCTGGGTGGAGTTTATGTTCTCTCCAGGTACACCAGGCTCCTCCCACAGTCCAAACACATGCAGCTAATGCGGTTAGCTTAACTGAGTCCCATTGAGCCTCAGTGTGTCATGTACCGGAGGGACCTGTTCCAGACAAACAAACAACAGTAAAATGTATACAGTCATGTCAAAGACAAGTTTTTCATGAAAACATTTGTACGTCTTTGGAAGTCTGTGAAATCGAGGAGCTTCAGGTCCTTCTGTAAGGTATTCCATCAAGACGGAGCAGAGAAGGAGAACGCCTTCTTTCCGACCTCTGCACGAACCGATGGAACGACGAATGTAATGATGTCCTGAGAGCGCACTCTATCACCAAACTGTGTAACGTGTACTCTGATAAATCAGAGGGCAGTCAACCAGAAATAGATAAAATAATATGATGAGCCATCCAGTGTGAGACCAACAAGGACCAGTCAGCCGGAGAACATAGAGTACAGTGGTGTGTCACAGGTTTACAGCCAGTTCTAAATCTTAATGTCCCACCATGGATGAATCTGACAGATGCAGAGAGCGAGCAGAGGCTTTCGTGTAAATGATGTCACCGAGTCAAAAAGTGGCAGCATCGAGTCTTTTTGTTGAAGTGAAAGAGAAACATGATGTGCCCAACTTCAGCCTCAGTTTCTTTAATAGGCGGACAGTGTGTGGCTTAAAGGAAAGACTGTCATCAATCACAGCAGGCCATGTCCACACTAATGCCTCCGTTTTGGCCTTCCGTCCACGCTGAGACAGCGTTTTTGGTCAAGGAAAGCGGATACATTTGAAAATGCCGTTTTCGCGTCGCAGTGTGGACAGCGTAACCGCAGGCTTTCGGAAACGATGACACATTTTAGTCATGTCATGCAGTCATGTGACCAATTAAACTAAGATGGCGGAGGGCATTACACAGCAGTTGTTTTGACAGCCCTATTAAAGATTAATATCAGTCTGTACGTGCTCCAGACAGCTTTTCTTCAAATTCTTTAATTCTCACTCGCTTTTGCAACTTTGTACTTTTGTGTTACTCACAGCAACAACTCCACCTCATTGTTAGTCCGTTTAAAAAACTCGGTGCTTTTCCTCGACATTTTGCCGCGACGTTTCAAAGAGCCGGAAAGTAAATAAGCGGCAGACAGAAATGAGGCAGGTCGAATCATCTCGCGCTTCACGCATGCGCAGTACTGGAACATAACCGCTTCAGTCGCTTTCAGTGTGGACGCACAACTGTTTGGAAACGACTGAAAACAGTAGTGTGGACGCGGAGCGTTTTTAAACGGAAACACTGTTTCCAATGTGTCTGGATTAGTGTAGCCTAAGAGAAGGTTTGAATGTTTATAAAGAAGCATGAGCCCACCCTGAGTCGGCACTTTCTCATGCATCCATCCATCTTCTGCCTCAGTAGCAGACACCTCTCTCTCCTCTCGCTCATTAAGCTGAGATACCTGAACTCGTCCACTCCCGCCCACTCCTCCTGACCCACTTCAACCTTTTTCATGAACCGTGATGCAGCCGTCACCATGACTGGAGGTGTTAATTCTAATCTGTGCTGCTTCACCCTCGGCTAAATGCTGATCTGGAGAGCCTCTGCCTGTGCTTGTAGTTGTCGTAGAGAAAGAAGGCGGGTCACCAGCCACCACAACAGAAGTGTGGTGGGTTTTTTCACAGAAGATACACAAACTCAAATTATACATTTTCAAAATATATGAAATGGTTGAAGGTTGGTGCCATGGACCTCCCTCTGTCCAGTAGTCCAGACGAAGAAAAGCTGCCGGGTGAACAAAGTTTTTATATTGTGGCACAAACAAGACGTGACTGGTTAAAGAGTTGGGGAGAAGTTTAAACTGAACACAATGTGTATTTAAAGATAAAACACGAATGAGGTAAATTCCTAACAGAAGTGTCAAATCGTTTTTTTAAATGCATTTCTCTAGTTTGCATCCAGTTTGAATCGAATCAGGAGGTGGAGGTTGGGGTGGTGGATGGGCGTGCAGCAGGAATCCAGCCCGCCCTGAGCAACCTCCACGGTCAGAGCTGTGAGAGGCGGCGTGCTGGATTAGCTTGGCTCCGAGGATAACGCTGGCCTCGTTTTTTCTCCGAGGAGCACAGAAGTGGTGAGGAGACAATTAGAGTGAGAGCTGAGGAATTAGCTGAGAGGAGGCGTGAGGCGGCAAAGCCTCTGTGATGGATGCTTAAATATTTCATGCTTGTTTTGGAGATTCCTTAAGTGCAGACGCACAGAGAACGCTAACAGGATCAAGTGTTCGTTTCAGGATTATGAGGGATACGCACAGCAGCAGTGTCTCTGTGAGCACTTCATTTTTCACACACGAGCTCCAGCTGGACCTCGGAGAGGCAGGAGAAGGGCCTCGTCTGGTGCACAGGCTTCAGTGCACGTAGAGCAGGGTCATGCTTTTGGAATAAAGACAGGTTCATGGAAATGTCACAGCTTTTCACCGTTTTTTGGTATCATGTAGATGAATTAGATGTGAGAGATTAGCAGTCATGAATGATACCGACTGAGGTCGGTGGGGTTTGTGTTCTCCCTGAGAAACTAAAACCTCTTCAGGTCTTTATTTGACCTACTGTGTGTCACTGTGTTGTCATTTACACACTCACCAGGTGCAGAATATATACAGTGGGGAAAATCCGGGTCGGGGAAGCACTGCCACTCTCGCTCTCTTCTTCACACTCCAACTAACACACGTCCACAGAGCGGGTAGGTCACGGGTCTGGGAAAACAATACACAAGAGACATCGGTTACACAGAATCACAGATTAACACGAGAAAACTTCACTGAGGCTAGAGGCTCACTAACGTGTCTCGCACAATCATCCAGCAATGAGACTGTCTGCGTCCCAGCCTTAAATGCAGCCTGATGGCCAACAGGTGTGTGGGCCAAGGGCGGGAGCCCGCAGTGAGCTCCGCCCAGGCGGAGTGGCGAGAGAAAGAGGGAGAGAGTAATCAAACACACGTAGCCTTGCAGGGCCGGCCGGGCAGACACGGGGACCAGGACATGTGTGTGTTTGTTAGCAGGATTACTGTCAAACACATTGGAAACGTTCTCAGGGGTCGGGCTTGGATCCCTTTACAGACGTCCGGTATCTTCAGATATACGCACCAAAAGAAATGAAGAGAAACCGGGAGATGGAGGAATTCTGGTCCGGATCCACGTCAGTTTCCAGCTTTGGTGGAGAGATGCAGTTTCCTTGATTGTGATGCTGAGAGGCGGACTGAGTGAATGATGATCTTTGTCCTTCATCCTGATTCTGAAGAGTTTTGATAAAGAATCATTTCTGGGCAGCACGCAGAGTATGGATCCGTTTCTTCCTGCTATCCCTGAGGATCTTGTCTCGGGACACTCTTTAAGCATCCGCTGCACGAAGGACTCGTTTGTCTTTAGTACTTGTGTTTCTTACTGTCAGCGTGCTTTTGCAGTGAAGCACACAATCCTGCAGTAAATCATCAAAGCAGCAGAGCTGATGAAACTCGGTGCAAATGCAGCGCTGTAAAAATGCTCGTGTGTGTTTGTGAGAAGACATGACTGCCCGACGCTTCTCTGAGCTCCGGCCTCACCTGTCACTCTTTCTCCTGTTCCTTTGTGCCCACGAGCACTGAACTCATAATCAGCATTTCAGTTTTTCATTTCAGAAGAGAGAGGAGGTGGAGATGGAGAGGGTTAGGAGGGGAGATGTGGCCCAGATGTGAAAATGGGCGGAGAGCTCAGCTGAACACCATAAAATATTCTGTGTGAAGACTCCCGAGCTCCCGGCAAGACTCCAGTGTGCACAGGGAAGGAGGCAGGAAGGAAAGACAGAAAGGAAGGACCGAAGGAAGGGAGGAAAGACTGCGAGAGAACCGGTGGAGAGATGAAAGCAGCTGATTGGAGCTGAGAGGCGGAGCAGTGAAGAGCAGCAAGAGTGGAAAGGTGGAGGAGAAAACACAAAGCAGACCAAACATCACCATAGTGAGAGTCAAAACAGGAAGTTTGACCTCCTGCCTCACCCACCCGCAGCTTCTTCCTCCACCTCTCTGGCTGCAGAGGCTGCGGGTGTTTAAGGTGGAGCAGTAAATTCATTTTTTAGAGTGAAATAATCCAGAAGCACATGAATAGAAATTAAGATTTCCCTGGATTAATATTGTGATGGCTGAACGTCGCCGCTCCTTTGCCTCTCTCAGCCCCACTGTCAGCCGCTGTCTATGAATCTTCATCTCTCAGTTTTGACCTTTAAGACCTGATTTTAACTTAATAACGGCGGCTTCCTCTGAGCTGCAGGTGGAGACGGAGTCAGAGAGCTGAGTGCAGCAGGAATACATCAGAGGGAGGCAAAGAGAGGCACGAAAGCATAAAAGAGTGAAAGACACAGATGTTGGGATGTAAAGGAAGCGAGGAACATCAGCTAAAACCGAAGCTAGAGAAATAATAAGAGAACTGAAGAGGAAAGGAGGCAGAGGAGGAGACGAGAGGAAGAGTGGAAGAAAGAAGGGGATGTGCTGAGGAGAGAGAGCGAGGATAAAACCAGCTGAGGGCAGAGAGGAGGAGGAGGAGGTTTGACTGCACTGCGTTTTCTTCACTTGGTTCAAAGTTGCAGCAGCTGATGCGCTCAGATAAGACGCAGGTCACATGACTCTGCGTCTCCGCTGCATGCTTCTGTATGTGTTTCCTTCTATGCCCCAGATGTCTCCCATCCTCCCAGTGGTTCCTAAATTAAGGTTAAAAAAGCAGAGCATGCCCCTCCCCCGGCTCTGCTTCTTCATCGGCCGCCTTAGACCTGATTTTACATTTACGCTCGGCTGAGGCTTGCCGCAGGCGCCGTTTACAGGCTCAGATGGGTTGCTAGGTTACAAACCTGTCTTCTATCTGTGTTGACAGCGCCTCCTGCTGTCTCTAAAGTCACACACACGTGATTAAAGTGCGTCACGTGACGGTTCAAATTTGAAAATGTCGCTTTGAAACGTCGTCATGCGAGGGTCTGAGCTAAAGCTCGTGTTTGTGCAGCCTCTGTGGGAGGTCACAGTGCTACGCATGCCTCCTGCAGTCTGATTGGAGAACAGCTGAAACGACTGCTCCTCCACATCTGCCACAATAAAAATCAAATAAACTAAAACAAATGTTTTTACAAATTTGCCACAAGTCCCTCCCCTTCTTGATTTTGATTGGTTGGTGACAGTCTTTGGTTATCTGCTGTGAACTTTGTCAGGTGCTTCACTGAGGTGTGTGTTTGTGTGTCTGACTGAACTGATTCTTCTCGCTCAGGTACACCAAGATGAAAACCGCCACCAACATCTACATCTTTAACCTGGCACTGGCTGACTCGCTCTTTCTGGCTACGCTACCTTTCCAGGTACGGCATTATCTGCACGCGTGCAAACTCTGTAGGTTAGCCACCTGTTCCTTTAGGAGGTCGGGCTCTGTGACCCTGAGCAGGATAAGTTGTGTGTTTCACACTCAGACTCTTCTTTCTTGATGTTTCCAGGGCACTGATTTGTATCTGGGCTTCTGGCCGTTCGGGAACACTCTGTGCAAGGTGATGGTGTCCATCGACTACTACAACATGTTCACCAGCACCTTCACACTGACGGTGATGAGCATGGACAGGTACGTGGCTGTGTGCCACCCTGTCAAAGCGCTGGACATGAGGACTCCTCACAAGGCAAAGGTACATTTTATTCTGCCATTATGAAACGCAGCCGCTGTGATATCTCTGTCTTGCTCCTATCAGGGCGGAGAACATTTCACTAATTCGCTACATTAGTGAAACGTTATGAACCAGTGAGCAGCTTTCCTGACCTTTCTAAAAATAAACTGTCTTCAGCCAACACGTTCTCACTCCCAAAGCGTAACATTTTACGCTAGGTGACAAATCGTCAACATATTACGTTTTCGGGCACCCAATGCTTTCCTACATGACGACATCGGAAAACTGAGGACATATGAGAACTGTTTGCACTCAATCTACACATTTTTGCTCTTTTCCTTAAAAGCGCTTCGGAAAACACTATTTCACGTCATTGAAGTGCTGGTTAAGGTTAGGAATAAGGTTATGGTTGAGCTTAGGGATAAGGTTAGGTTTAGGGCTGAAAAACAGGCCTGGAACCCGGCGCGTACCATAAGAACGCGGAAGGTCACCTTTCGCGTTCCTCAGGAACACCGCGGGACGTGACAAAACGTCGGGATGTTACGCCTCGGGAGTGAGAACGGGCTCCTTCAGCCACAGGAGTTGCCCCCTGCTGGTCATTGCGTAGAATGCAGGTTTAAAGAACTTTTCAGAGGTTTTCTACATTATTTTGACTCTTTTTATAGACGTTATCAGGACGAGCATGCTGCTTTGAGGCTGAAAATACTGAGCTGTAACTCACTGAGACGCCATTAAATTGCTTTTCATGTCCAATGTGTTTGTACAGTTATTATTGTGGGCTTTTACCTTAAAATATAAAGCGCTGATTGGCTGTTAACCCCTTAAAGCCTGAAATATAAAATAACTGCCAAAAAATTCCAGTTTTGTGGAAATGGAGAGTTTATTGAAGCATGTGACAAATTTGTTTTCAAATTTTAATTTCCGTGTATGACTCTTAATTTGTGTAAAAATCACAATGATGATGTGGAAGTCTTAAAAACATTAAAGCGATCATGTTCAACTGTTCATGTCTTCATGTGTTCAGGTGGTGAACATCTGTGTTTGGGTGCTGGCCTCCGCCTTCGGAGTTCCAGCGACGTTCCTGGGAAATGTGGAAGAGCATGAGAACAGTAAGCCACGCACACACACACACACACACAGATGCGCGTGCACACACACATCTCAGTGTGTCCTCATGTGCTGGCTGTGTGTGTTTGAGCCCCGATGGCAGCTCAGTGTCACTGAGGACCATGGGTTGCAGGTCTGATGTGCACGTCCTGCACAGCTCCACGTCCACATAAAACCATCATCATCATCAGCTACAGCGACCTGTTCCCATGAGCGCTACATCTGCCTGCACCGTGGGGCATTGAATTTAATCACAGCTTCGGGCTGTAGGGGAATTTAACCCTAATGAAAACTACGAGTCAAACATGGCTGTTAAAGCTGTAGCACAGCGCCCTCACTCCTCTCTGTTCCAGTGAGAATCTCTGACTCTGTGATGAAGATTTGGCTTCTCTGCTTACAGCAGGAAATGGACAGATGCTAGAACATGCAGACTGCAGTTATAGCTAACCTTTAGCCTGTCCTGCCTCCTTGGAGCGAGGGCCCAGTGCAGAAGTGAAGCTGTTGAGTCACCGCTTGACCTCGGGGACCAAATGGATAAGATGGAGGAGGCCTCGAGGAGGGTGTGTGGATCAGCCAGTCAGGAGGAACTTTATGTGCCTCATGTAGTGATTAGTACTCTCAGTAAAGATCCCCAGTCTCTCATCTCTCCTGAGGACACCTTAGTGGGCGGAGCAAAGAAGAACCTGACGTGAGGCAGAAGCTGAATTAGAAGGCTGTACTTGGCAGCGAGACGTGGCCGGACCGTCTGCACTGATCTGAACCTTCAACACAGCCATCAGCATCCCTACACAGACTGCACTTTCAGATACTTCCATAAAGATGAAACCCTAATTAAATACAGTAACGTGCAGCTTTACACACTGCTGCCTGCAGAGAGGGTGTGATCAGTATCTGCTCCTTACTGCTGTCACTGCACGCTGTCTGACTAATGCTGTTAACCAATGCCAGCGTGTCTTTATCACCACATTGACTGAATAATAAAGCAAATAGTGCAGAACTAAAATCCATGACACGAGGCTTTCATTTAAAAGGAGCCTGTACACGTGCATGTCAGTGTCGCCGTACCGGTGCAGATCAGGAAAGATGCTGTTTCCAGTGTCGTGTTTTATTCATGAATGCACTGCAGCAGCAGCTCTGCACCACAGCCCTGCATCTCTGGGTAAACTCATTAATCACAGGTTTGTCAGCCGGGAGGCCCTTTTCACAGTCACAGGGGAAAAATCAGATTCCACTAAGTTTTTATACCTAAACTCTTAAAGTTCAACAGGTTATATAATAATTTCATCATCAGATGATCAGTGTAATATTATAATAGATAACATTGAAGACCAGAGTAATTTTTCAGTCAGACTGTGGTCCTTATGTCACTGCGAGCTGTGGCCGGACACCAGCAGACTGAGGATACAGGCACCAGAGCAATTACTGTGCCCTTTCAAAGGGAGGTGGGTGCTCAGGAAGGCCTCTTGGACGCCTCTGCTTAGAAGTTTTCTAAGCAGACCTAGAACTCACTGGAGAGACCTCATCTCTGTCTTGTCAGGCTGGAAAAACCTGGATAGTGGAAAATACTGCAGGGGAGGAGCCCAGCCTACCCTGCTGCCAGTACAACTTCACTTTGGATAAGAAGAAGGAAGCCGGTGCACGGGTCTGCCATGTTCACATCGAACAGGAGCAAGAGTTTTTGATGCTCACCGGGCTGGAAGAAGATTCAGCAGCATCTCTGAAGAGTTTACCCTCCACCAATCAGCAGAGACTAATCAGTGATCACTCCCAGAGGAGGAACCTGTTAGCGGATGAAAGATCACAAGTCCACATCAGCATGACTCTGAGCAACAAGGTGTGCAGATCAGTGCAGCTTGTCTGCAGACATGTTAAACTCTCCAAGAAGGGAGTCGAACGCTGTGTTCAGCATTAGAACTCACTTCATCAGGAACACGTGGCCTCGTGCTGCTTTAGGCCTGTCTGGGTCAGCGCGCCTCGCCATCGTCAATACAGCATCCATGTGTGAGGGGCTGGGAGCGAGACCATAAACCTGCTTCATCACAGCACTGCGGGAAGCAGCGTGCACGAGTTTGCTTCAGTCAGGCCGGATCAGGTCCTGTTCCCGTCCTCGTCAACTGTGCTGAGTTCAGTCCTGACAAGGTTTTCATTTGATTCCATTAAAAGCTGAGGCATAGCTGCAGATCGACTGCAGGCATGTTAGATTCAACTCAAATTGTTCTCTTTGCGTGAGACGTATCAGGACTGCTGAGGTGAGTCTTCAGACGGTGAATGGCCGAGCAAAGCGTGACGTTATCAGGCTAGCCCTTTCCTCATGACTGGAGTGTTGATGAGTGCTGACCTGGTGTGAAGGCCTGACTGGGCAGGTAAAGCAAACTTTATTTCACTTTTCTCAGCTGTTTTTGCTTGGTTGTGTCTCTCTGGGTGAAGTCTGTGCACAAACATCAGTAATTATGAAACCTACTGTGCTCGTTCCCTGGACGTACTCTGAATCCTTTTTGTTGATGCTGAGCATGTCCGTGCTCTTTAACCTGATCTCTGCTGCTCGTCATTAATAATGTGTTTCAGTGTTTACCTCACTTTGTCCTTCAGCGTTTGGCGTTTTGACTGGCCGCTTAGCTTCGATGGAAATGCTCATAATTATTCATCGTCTGGTGTCAAGACCTGGAGCACAAAACAGCACTCCAACATATCGGCCATCGCAGGAATTTCAGAAGAGCTCTGATCCCCTCCCAAAAGCACAAGCAACAAATTGCAAATGTTGGGCACTGGTCAGGCTCAGACGGACTTTAATCACTGACACGGCTCCTTTGGTGACGTCTGACATGCTGTCTGTAGGGAATCTTCAGCAAAGCTTTTAAAATGTTAATGAAACTGAATTTATTTGTTTTTCTGGACATGAACACAATTATTTTGAGTCTAGTCTCATATTTTGTCAACAGTGGGTCAGTTGACCCACTGTTTTGATGTCATTTTGTATTATGGTTTATGTCTAAGTAGGGGTGGGCAGTATAAACGGTATATGGTAGAAACGATATGAATTTGGCCAACGGTAGAGATTTTGAGTATACCGCTCTACCACGATAGCGCATGTTGATGGTGTCATCAAGCTGCGCCGGTTTTGGTCAACAGCATTGCAGCGGCTGCAAGCGATATTATCTCCAAATTATGCCGGGCCACAGTAATAGCGAAGAGACGAAGCACATTTTGAAACATGAGGAAAGCCAAAAACTGCGCTTCCGCCACTTCCGTACCATTGATTCATTAATGCTGAATTCTCTGGCAGCTGCTCTATTCCCATGTTGTTGCAGTATATTAATGAGTGATGGGAATAATGATGGGATGGGAAACATTACTAACAGAGTTACTATTTTCAGTAATCTAACTAATTACTATTTCTATCGTTACAACAACAATAATAATAATGATAACTAGAAAGGGAAAATTTCAGAAGAAATTTTATGTGTGCCTATGCCGCTGGTAATCAGTGTAGTTTGCCATTCATACAGCTACAGAGAGCAAAACTCAGCAGAGCAGCCATTCTCCACCATGAATTATGATAAAAACAAACACCGCTCGCGCCTCACAGATGACAGCTTACAGTTTTGGGTAAAGATGAAGTGACTTTGTACAGCCCCGATTTGCAGACGCTGTGCACACAGGTTCATGAGCAGAAGTCCCATTGTACCACGGCAGACCCAACAATGTTTGCATGAACACGCTTTGAAGCATTATGTTATGGACCACTTTTCACACATGGTTGGTGTACCCACACAGGCAGCTGTAGCTTTTCAACTCATAGCCCAACACACACCCAAAAACAGCCAAGAGAGCACAGACTTTACACCCGTGGGTCCACCTCCCCTGCAGCGGCACTGCAGACCACGCCCGACACACATCAAACACATAAAATAAATATATATGCACTTTTGCATTCACTTTTTGTTTTTGTTATTTTTACACAGTGTTCTGAATGATGAACAATGGTCTACAGCCAATCTTGTGTATTATTATACAAACTTTGGTTGTAAGATTCGGATAAGCATTTAATAAAAGCTAAATATTTTATATGAGAGTAAGAAAGAAAAGTATATCTTTATGTCCACCTTTCTCTGTTAATGCCCTACCTGGCCCCTGGCAAAAGCTTTGCTAGATCCGCCCCTGCACAGTTACCAGCTGTCAGCTACACAAAAAAAGGAGCTTGGTGTTTACAGGAGTGCAGAATTATTAGGCAAATGAGTATTTTGTCCACATCATCCTCTTCATGCATGTTGTCTTACTCCAAGCTGTATAGGCTCGAAAGCCTACTACCAATTAAGCATATTAGGTGATGTGCATCTCTGTAATGAGAAGGGTGTGGTCTAATGACATCAACACCCTATATCAGGTGTGCATAATTATTAGGCAACTTCCTTTCCTTTGGCAAAATGGGTCAAAAGAAGGACTTGACAGGCTCAGAAAAGTCAAAAAAATAGTGAGATATCTTGCAGAGGGATGCAGCAGTCTTAAAATTGCAAAGCTTCTGAAGCGTGATCATCGAACAATCAAGCGTTTCATTCAAAATAGTCAACAGGGTCGCAAGAAGCGTGTGGAAAAACCAAGGCGCAAAATAACTGCCCATGAACTGAGAAAAGTCAAGCGTGCAGCTGCCAAGATGCCACTTGCCACCAGTTTGGCCATATTTCAGAGCTGCAACATCACTGGAGTGCCCAAAAGCACAAGGTGTGCAATACTCAGAGACACGGCCAAGGTAAGAAAGGCTGAAAGACGACCACCACTGAACAAGACACACAAGCTGAAACGTCAAGACTGGGCCAAGAAATATCTCAAGACTGATTTTTCTAAGGTTTTATGGACTGATGAAATGAGAGTGAGTCTTGATGGGCCAGATGGATGGGCCCGTGGCTGGATTGGTAAAGGGCAGAGAGCTCCAGTCCGACTCAGACGCCAGCAAGGTGGAGGTGGAGTACTGGTTTGGGCTGGTATCATCAAAGATGAGCTTGTGGGGCCTTTTCGGGTTGAGGATGGAGTCAAGCTCAACTCCCAGTCCTACTGCCAGTTTCTGGAAGACACCTTCTTCAAGCAGTGGTACAGGAAGAAGTCTGCATCCTTCAAGAAAAACATGATTTTCATGCAGGACAATGCTCCATCACACGCGTCCAAGTACTCCACAGCGTGGCTGGCAAGAAAGGGTATAAAAGAAGGAAAAACTAATGACATGGCCTCCTTGTTCACCTGATCTGAACCCCATTGAGAACCTGTGGTCCATCATCAAATGTGAGATTTACAAGGAGGAAAACAGTACACCTCTCTGAACAGTGTCTGGGAGGCTGTGGTTGCTGCTGCATGCAATGTTGATGGTGAACAGATCAAAACACTGACAGAATCCATGGATGGCAGGCTTTTGAGTGTCCTTGCAAAGAAAGGTGGCTATATTGGTCGCTGATTTGTTTTTGTTTTGTTTTGAATGTCAGAATTGTATATTTGTGAATGTGGAGATGTTATATTGGTTTCACTGGTAAAATAAATAATTGAAATGGGTATATATTTGTTTTTGTTAAGTTGCCTAATAATTATGCACAGTAATAGTCACCTGCACACACAGATATCCCCCTAAAATGGCTAAAACTATAAACTACTTCCAAAAACATCCAGCTTTGATATTAATGAGTTTTTTGGGTTCATTGAGAACATGGTTGTTGTTGAATAATAAAATTATTCCTCAAAAATACAACTTGCCTAATAATTCTGCACTCCCTGTATGAGAGTAAGAAAGAAAAGTATATCTTTGTGTCCACCTTTCTCTGTTAATGCCCTACCTGGCCCCCTGGCAAAAGCTTTGCTAGATCCGCCCCTGCACAGTTACCAGCTGTCAGCTACACAAAAAAATGAGCTTGGTGTTTGTCTCTCAGAAACAGTTCATAACTTCCTTCAACTCATTCATGTCACCTAAGGGTAAACCTGTTTCTCCATCACCTGTTCAGCTCTGATGATTCAGTAAGGACATCTGGTTTGGAACAGCCGTTTTTACAGCTGTGGCTGCAGCAAACATCAGCTGATACTAGAAATTAAAAGCAAATGAATTCTAACAACAGCTGATCAAGCTTAAACGTGCTGCTGTTGTTTAGCGCGATAAACAAACAAGAGAGAAAAGCCGATCATTGATCAGTTTCATGACTGAAGTTTCAACAGGCTAGAGAATGACAGGGAGGCTTCAGTAACGACAGAATAAATCGTAATATTTTCTCTGAATGTGGCACGATTCCGTTTGTACGGCAACTCTACTGAACTAACCATTATGAATAAAATAAAGTCCAACGTCAGTAACTTAGCGCGCACACAGCTGTATATAAACTCCCGTGGTGCTAGCTAGCACGCAGTACGATTGTAAAAAGTCAGCACAACGAAAATAAACTACACCTAAACTCTGTTTATATCTGACCCAAACAGAGTGCAGTTCATAACTTCTTACCTGAAATTCAGTTCACCTCACGCTCCTGCCTTCGCTTTCCCTGATCCATGATTCTAACAACAGCTGATCAAGCTTAAACGTGCTGCTGTTGTTTAGCGCGATAAACAAACAAGAGAGAAAAGCCGATCATTGATCAGTTTCATGACTGAAGTTTCAACAGGCGAGAGAATGACAGGGGAGGCTTCGTAACGACAGAATAAATCGTAATATTTTCTCTGAATGTGGCACGATTCCGTTTGTACGGCAACTCTACGAACTAACCATTATGAATAAAATAAAGTCCAACGTCAGTAACTTAGCGCGCACACAGCTGTATATAAACTCCCGTCGTGCTAGCTAGCACGCAGTACGATTGTAAAAAGTCAGCACAACGAAAATAAACTACACCTAAACTCTGTTTATATCTGACCCAAATAGAGTGCAGTTCATAACTTCTTACCTGAAATTCAGTTCACCTCACGCTCCTGCCTTCGCTTTCCCTGATCCATGATTGACCACCGCGTTATGTCGCCTGCCCGGCCTCATATGTCTCGTTGGCGGCATGTCCTTTCTGTCACACACCGGTGGATAGCTGCCCTCTGTTGTAGCTCCACCACCAAACAACTCAGTTATTTTTTCCACATCCAGCTGTAACTCCGATTCTATGCGGGCATTTGCGAGAGACCGGGGAGGTGAAACGACAGACAGAGTCCCCTCGCTATCCATTTGCAGCCAAGTGCGGCAGCTAGCTAGGTAGCCGGCTAGCTGTCAGGCAGGACCGACGTAGTCAGAGCACTGTCGCTAAATATGGGATGTCTTGATAAAACAAGCAGATATTTGAAGTTTACACACCTACATTCTCGCCTGAAATAATCTTAAAAGCTTATTTTGTGACCTAGAAACACGAATAAAAGACATATAAAACGAAGTGGTGGCCGCCATTGTTTAACTCGGCAGAGGTGTGCTATGAATTGTGGGATATTGAGTTTTCCACCAAGCATTACCGTAACTTTTGAATGATTTGCGCAACCTTAAAAATTCCAATGGCTCCTGAAAGCAGCGACGCTGTGCGCACCGTTGAAATTGTCATCATTACGGTAATCCAAATAAGGGTAGACAGGCTGTACCACTCCCGGCATACCACTAGAGAGAGCCAACACACCACAAATGAAGTCTGTTTATTTGGCGCCAAAAGATGAATTGGCCTAAATTTGCACTAAAATATTAATATTTAAAAAACTATAAAAGTCATGAACACCAAAAGTCATGACATAATAGTCCAGCTCCAGCCGCACAAAATGATCTAACATATGTAACCCTAATGTCAAAACTGTTCGGCAGAGGAGCGCGGGAAAATTTTCACTAAAATATTAATATTTAAAAAACTATAATAGTTATAAACACCAAAAGTCATAGCACACCATTCCAGATCCGGCCGCACAAAATGAGGTAACATATATGAAGCTTGTCTCAAAACTGCGGGGCGAGATTCGCTGCAAAATTTCAGGCGGAAACTGGAGAATAATAATAATAACTAGAAAAATTTGCATTTCCTGCGAAAATGCTGTGTGGATGCCTTGACGCTGAAGCTGTCTGCTGAAAAGCTGAAAAAGATGAAAAGTTGCAAAAAGTTGTTGTGGAGAGACGGACAATTCTGCTGAAATGAGCAGAAGCTGCTGAGAATTGTGCTGATAAGAGGTGAAAAGGCTGAAAGTTTTGCAGAAAAGAGGTGGATCAGCAGAATTTCTGCAGAAAAGAGGCAAAGAAGCAGAAACTTGCGCTGAAAAGAGATGAATCAGCAGAGTTTCTGCTGAAAAGAGTTTTTTTCTGAAAACAGCCAAAAAGCTGGAATTTGTGCTGAAAAGGGGTGAAAAAAATGAAAATTTTGCTGAAAAGGGGTGAAGAAGCTAAAGTATACCAAATCAAAGTATTTGTGCCAAAACATAGTGTTTCTGCCATATTGTGGTACTACTACATTACAACATGAATACGGATTAAAGATGAAAGAAACTGGCAACAAATTCCTCCACTACAAACCAGTCTGATACCACTTCTTTGCAGTGTTCATGTTTACTAAGGCACTACCCAAAAGGCGCCACAAGAGGGCACTCCAACACAAGAGATGACCTATGTACACTGATGCACTTAGTAACAGTCAGCCTCCTTGAATTGGCAGAAATACTGTGATTTAGTAGTAATACTATAACATAACAGATAGACTGTGATGTTGCAGACATAGTATGTTTTTGCACTACTCATTTGTAGTGAAAAAAAATAGCAATATAAATTACAGGTCTGTGATAGTGTATCAATTTGTAGTGAAAAAAAAATGTTGACCAAGTTGGGATTGAACCCACGACCTTTGAGCTGCAGAGCCGTGTCATTACTGGTTGCGCCACCTGGCAAGAGGGCAGGCGGCTGAAAAACAAAGAGATCAGCAATCGGAAATAGATCGCGGTGAGAGGGGAAAAGCGCCGTTTTTTGGAGTTACAAAACGTCGTGTAATTCAAAAACTAGGAGGGCTATCAGCATCAGCAGTTGCTGAAAACAAGCGAAAAAGCAGAATTATCTGCTAAAAAGAGGTGTAGACGCGCGTTTGATGGAGATGGCTTTATGTGTAAGGGTACACTGAAGAGTGTCAAGAAAGCAGAGTGCATGCAAGTGGGGATGATGTGTAGCAACTGTCACAGGTAGGACTCGAACCTCTGCCACCGGGTCTCACAGTAGCTTCTCAACCCTCTGAGCCAAATGAGGTCTGGTCACAAAGGGGCGGGTGCCTAAAACACAGAGACTTGAGCAGTCAGAATTAGATCGCGGTGAGAGGCGTAAAACGCCGATTTTTCGGAGTTACAAAACGTCGTGTAACTCAAAAACTAGGTGGGATAGAAGCACAATTCTTGTACTGGGTAAATCAGCAGACTTTGCTGAACTTTGACTGCGATTTTCATAGCTCTTTGTACCTCCGTCGCGGAGATATGACGAGAGAAGAAAGCGGCTTCATTTTAAGAGTTGGAAAACAAACGTAATTTATGGCTCAACAGTAAGATGACAGTAAAACTGCTCCAACCGTGACTGGCAGCACTGTCTGAAGATGAATTGGAACAAGCTTCTCATCTTAACTTTGCTTTATTAAAATTATTATGGCACATACAAGTCTTGCAAATAAGCACACAGGAAAGCTTGAGCTTGTAATTCCACCCCAAGCTGGTAGGAGAAGCTTTTTATTAAACACTTGCTTGTTCTACAATGTGCTTCAAGGGTCAATAACAGCATAACAGAACTCACTTATGGTACTGCATTCTTCCTTCCTATAAAACAATAACTGTCAGTGACTTTGTACCATAGTATAAACACAACATTCAAGACAACAGTTAAAAGTAACGTAACCATAAACAATGAAACAAGAACATCTAAACAGCAGCACATGTCCCAAGGCATGATGGGAGAGGACTAACTGTTCCCCAACACGCCACATTATTTATGATTTATGATTTGGCAGAAACACTGGGACTTGGTATGATTTACATGAAATACTTTGATTTAGCAGAAAAACTATAATCTAGCAGAAAGCACCTCAGCATAGCAGAAATTCTATGAGCAGAATTACTAGGATTTAGCACAAAGCGCTATGATTTGTCTCAAAAACCTTTATTTTGCAGTTATATTGTGATTTGGCAGAAATACTGTGCTTTGGAGCAAATACCAAAATTTGGCAGAAATACTATGAGCAGTAATAATATAACGTAGCAGAAATACAAATATTTTGTGGAAATACTATGATACTATGAAAGCTAAAAACGATGAAAAGCTGCAAAAGTTGTATGGTGGTGGAAAAAAAAATGCCCCACTGAGCAGGATTCGAACCTGGCCCTCCTGGTCTCAAGGTGGCTATTCATTTCCCTGAGCCAAAGTCATTCTTACAAAGAAGAGGTGGAGAGACGGACAATTCTGCTGAAATGAGCAAAAGCTGCTGAGAATTGTGCTGATAAGAGGTCAAAAGGCTGAAAGTTTTGCAGAAAAGAGGTGAATCAGCAGAATTTTTGCAGAAAAGAGGCAAAGAAGCAGAAACTTGCGCTGAAAAGAGATGAATCAGCAGAGTTTCTGCTGAAAAGAGTTTTTTTTCTGAAAACAGCCAAAAAAGCTGGAATTTGTGCTGAAAAGGGGTGAAAAAAATGAAAATTTTGCTGAAAAGGGGTGAAGAAGCTAAAGTATACCAAATCAAAGTATTTGTGCCAAAACATAGTGTTTCTGCCATATTGTGGTACTACTACATTACAACATGAATACGGATTAAAGACTAAAGAAACTGGCAACAAATTCCTCCACTACAAACCAGTCTGATACCACTTCTTTGCAGTGTTCACGTTTACTAAGGCACTACCCAAAAGGCGCCACAAGAGGGCACTCCAACACAAGAGATGACCTATGTACACTGATGCACTTAGTAACAGTCAGCCTCCTTGAATTGGCAGAAATAATGTGATTTAGTAGTAATACTATAACATAACAGATATACTGTGATGTTGCAGGCGTAGTATGTTTTTGCACTACTCATTTGTAGTGAAAAAATTAGCAATATAAATTACAGGTCTGTGAATAGTGTATAAATTTGTAGTGAAAAAAAATGTTGACCAAGGTGGGATTGAACCCACGACCTTTGAGCTGCAGAGCCGTGTCATTACTGATTGCGTCACCTGGAAAGGGGGCGGGCGGCTGAAAACAAAGACATCAGCAATCAGAAATAAGAGAGATTTCTGTTGAAAACACCTGAAAAGCTGGGATTTGTGCTGAAAAGGGTGAAAAAATGAAAATTTTGCTGAAAAGGGGTGAAGAAGCTAAAGTATACCAAATCAAAGTATTTGTGCCAAAACATAGTATTTCTGCCATATTGTGGTATTTGTGCCACAAAAGTTACTACATTACAACATGAATACGGATTAAAGATGAAAGAAACTGGCAACAAATTCCTCCACTACAAACCAGTCTGATACCACTTCTTTGCAGTGTTCATGTTTACTAAGGCACTACCCAAAAAGCGCCACAAGAGGGCACTCCAACACAAGAGATGACCTATGTACACTGATGCACTTAGTAACAGTCAACCTTCTACTTAGCCACTACGTAATACAGCGATATTACAGTGTACAAATTCACATAAATTTGCAGGAGGAACAAACAAAGCAGGAACAAGCCCAAAACAATAAAATAACTGGGCTGCCATAGCTATCGCTAACTAGCACATACGCTAAAGGTAAGTAAAACCAATACACACAAGTAGCAGGGTAAACATCTTAAGCATGGAACATTAACTCACGTTTATGTGACACACACCATCCCCAACAAATACAGGATGGGCTATTTGCTCCCCTTCCCAGCAGCTCTCTCCTCAATCGTTAGCCCAGGAACGAAGGAAGACCATCTAGCTCAGAAGTCCCATGAATTCCCTCACTGCTCAGAGGCTGCTGGGTAATGTAGCTCACACTAACACAGGTTTTTCTACAAGCACAAATACTATAACATAGCAGAAATACTGTGATTTTGTTGAAATACTATGCTTTAGGACAAATACTATGATTTGGCAGAAATACTATGTTTTAGGACATATACTATGATTTGGCTCAAATACTATGATATAGCAGCAATACTATGTTTTGGTACAAATGCTGCGCTTTAGGCACAAATATTATGATTTGGCAGACACGATGATTTAGCAGAGATAATATGATTTGGCAGAAATACTAAACTTTGGCACAAATACTATAATTGAGTGCAAGTACTTTAAGATAACAGAAATACTATGATTTAGCAGAAATACAATGTCTTTGCTGAAACACTGTAATTTCACTCAAATACTTTGAAATAGCCGTAATACTATGATTTGGCAGAACATAACAGAAATTCTACGACTTAGTAGTAATACTATAACATAACAGAAATATTAATTGGGCACAAATACTATAATTTGGCACAAGTACCATGTTTTAGCAAAATCCCATAATTTGGCACAAATACTATGATTTGGCAGACACTATGATTTAGCAGAGATAATATCATTTGGCAGAAATACTAAACTTTGGCACAAATACAATAATTGAGTACTTTAAGATGAGAGAAATACTATGATTTTGCAGAAATACAATGTTTTTGCAGAAACACTGTAATTTCACTCAAATACTATGAAATAGCAGTAATACTATGATTTGGCAGAAATACTATGTTTCAGTACAAATACTATGACAAAGCAGAAATACTATGACTTAGAAGTAATACTATAACAAAAGGGATTCCTCAAAATACTATGAAATTGCAGTAATTCTATGATTTGGCAGAAATACTGTACTTCATTACAAATACAATGCTTTGGTACAAATACTATATTTTGATTTCAATACTATGATTTGGCACGAGTAGTATGATTTAGTACAAATACTACGAATTGGCAGAAATACTGTGACTTAGTAGTAATACTATAACATAACAGATATACTATGATTTTGCAGACAGTCTATGTTTTTGCACAACTAGCACAATATGGCAGAAATACTATGATTTGGCACAAGTACTATGATTTAGTACAAATACTCTTATTGGCACAAATACTATGTTTCAGTACAAATACTACGATTTGGCAATAATACTGGGTTTTAGCACAACTACTGAGATTTGGGTGAAATACTATGATTTAGAAGAAATACTATGACTTCATTACAAATACAATGTTTTGGTTCAAATAATATGATTTGCAAAAAATACTATGATTTGGTACAAGTACCATGATTTAGTACAAATACTACAATTTCGCTCAAATACTATGAAATTGCAGTGATACTATGATTTTGAAGGAATACTATGATTTGGTAGAAATACTATGCCTTAGTAGTAATACTATAACATAGCAGATATAATGTGATTTTGCAGACATAGTATGGTTTTGCACAAATACTACGATTTCGCTCAAATACTATGGAATTGCAGTAATACTATGATTTGGAATACTATGATTTGGTAGGAATACTATGCCTTAGTAGTAATACTATAACATAACAGATATACTATGATTTTGCAGAAATTCTATGTTTTTGCACAAATACTACAACAACTACTACTACAAATACTACAAGAAATATTTGGGCAGTAATACTATGATTTGCTATAAATACTATTATTTGGCACATATACTATAATCAGCAGATATACTATAACATAACAGAAATTCTACGACTTAGTAGTAACACTATAATATAACAGAAATTTTAACTGGGCACAAATAACATGATTTGGCACAAATACCATGATTTGCCAAAAGATACCATGATTTGGCACAAATACGATCATATTGCAGAAATACTATGATTGGGTACAAATACTATGATTTGGCACAAGTACTATGAATAAGTACAAATACTATGATTTGGCAGAAATACTATGATTTAGCAGAAATACTATGTTTTAACATAAATAATATCTTTTGACACAAATTTCTGCTAAAGGTACTATTTCTGCTTTTTAGCAGAAATACTGTAATTTTGCACAAATACTATGATTTGGGATAAATACTATGATTTGGCAGATATACTATATTCAGCAAATATACTATAACGTAACACACATTCCTCCACTTAGTAGTAATACTATAACATAAAATAAATATTATGGTTTTGCCCCAAAACCATGATTTGGCACAAACACCATGATTTTTCAAAAATACTATGATTTAGCAGAAATACTATGATTGAGCAGAAGTACTAAGATGTAGTAGAAGTACTTTGATTTAGCACAAATACTATTATGGAGGAGTAATACTTTAACATGGGAGAAATATTGATACTCACACACGCATACACAGAGAGCAAAGTGTACAGGGGCTGTTGAGAGTCTGGGCTTGGTATATCTAGGTCAGCTAAATTAGCTGCACCTGCTGTAATCAGCACTTACACACACAGACACAGAGAGAGCTATGGGTTTTCTTCAGTGTATTTCTCACATTAAGGATTCCCCTCGAACAAATGGCCATAATTTCCTAACCGTAGGAGCTAGAACGGTCATTCTGACACCGTTTTGTTCAGAAGAGATGGGGAATCTGCAGGTCTTCATAATTCAGAGATAAAATATAAATTATTGAAGATATATGACTTGTAACACACTGTAACTGAGTAGAGGCAAAGCAAAACTGCCTTGACTTGCGCTCAAACAACGTTTTGTAACTCTAAATCTATATGGAGCATCAAAATCATTCTTTCACCGTAAGAAACAGCAGGCTTTGGTGAACAGTCATGGAAATTTTCAGGTCTCTGTTGAAATCCATCAAAAGATATGACGAGAGAAAAAAGTGCCTCATTTCCAGAGTTTGAAATCTGAAGAGATCTGAGCAGGGCACGAATTTCCTACCCTCAAACAAGTGTAACTCATCTCAAAACGGTAATAGGTGGGAAAAAATTCTTGAATTGTGAGCATCAGGGATGTCTGAAGATATATGGGCACAAGCCTCATGTCTCAACTTTGTTTCGTTAAGGAGATATGACGATTTGAAAATGCCTCTCATTAGAGAATTCCAGCGCTGATTTTGAAGAAACTCTCCATTGAGTTTCTATGGAGAGTTTTGAGACTTTATGTTACTCTGAGGAGATTTGCAAAAAAGTCTATAAGTCCCACAACAATGATAGTGACATTTTCTGAAAGCCAGCAAAAATACCTACGTTTTGATGTATAATTTGTGGGGGTTGAGTGGAAATTGAGCGAGTAGCAAGAAGTCGTTCAGACATGAAGAGAAAATTCAGAAAGGACGAGTGCACACTCTGAGTTAATTGCATAGCAACCATAACAACGCATGTATTTTCTGAAAAATCCCAATTTTGCAACTCAAAACTTAAAGAGGTATAAAATTAAAACGGTAGAAGATCTGAAAAAGCTGAATCACACAGCAATAGCCCAATAGTCTGAGAACATTTTAAAGTTTGAATGGAGTTTCTAGGTGAAAGTATGACAAAGTAGTTAAGTTTCAAAAACAAGCAAGTTTTAGCAGAATTTCTGAAGATTTCCATTCATTTCAATGGGACAAATTAAAGGAAAAAGTGTAATATTTTAAAAAGTATAACAGTAATAAACACCAAAAGTCATAGCAAACATTAGCAGAAAAAGAGCAGAACAGTACAGAGTTTGAACGGAGAAAATCGGCTGAAAACTGAGGCAGTAGTTAAAGAAGAAAAAAAACAATACGGAAGCAACTTGAAGAATAACTAGAAAATTTGCATTTCCTGCGAAAATGCAGTGTGGATGCTTTAAAGCTGAAGCTGTCTGCTGAAACTAGCTGAAAAAGCTGAAAAGTTGCAGAAATTGTAAAAACTTTGCAGAAGCAAAGGAACTTTGCTAAAATGTAGTGACTTAGCAGAACTGCAATATCTTAGAGGAAACATAATACTTGGCAGAAATACAATAGCATAGCAGAACTTAGCAGAAATATTGTAACTTACCAGAAACACGATAACTTGTCAAAAATACAAGAATTTAGGAGAAATTGTATAAGATAACAGAAAGAATATATTTAGCCAAACATTCTTAAACATTACAGAAATACTATGATTTAGAAAAACAGTACAACATAGCAGAAATGCTGTGATTTACCAGAGACACTGTAATATACTATGAATATTTTAATTTTATATGAATACTATGTTTTAACAAAAATACTCCAGTTTAGCACAAATATTATAACATAGCAGAAATACTATTCTATAGCAGAAATGCTATATTTAGAAAGAAAAAATATAATATAGTGGAAATACTATGATTTAGCAGAAATCCTACAATATAGCTTAATAACAATGATTTAGAAGAGATACTATGATTGAGCAGAATAGTAATAACTTAAGTGAAAATATTGGAAAGGTAAAATGACAAGCTGAATAAAAGGAACATGGTTAAGTTCGCTGAAAACTATTTGTTATTCACCTGTGAAAAAATAAAACAAAAATACATTTAGAAGAAAAACAAATAAGAACAGTCAACAGATACATAAGAAATCAAATATAGATACACAAATGTACAGAGAGAGACACACAGGCAGGGTCTATGCCAGTCAACCAGTCTGAATATATTACATTTTATCCAACAATGAGATGCTACCCTAAAAGGGTCTTTCTGTGCATCTCTCTCTCTCTCTCTCTCTCTCACACACACACACACACACACACACACACACACACACACACACACACACACACACACACGCACACACACACACACACACACACACACACACACACAGCAGCAGCAGCAGCAGAAAGTGAACAGGGGCTGTTAGCAGCATGTTTCTAGGTCAGTCTTGCAAGCCTGGGAGCTGCTAAATTTGAATCCACCAATCAGAGAGGCTGTGTGCTTTTTCCGCCAAAACTGGTGCACCAAGTGCAGGCTTTTACACATGCAGCACAGAGAGAGACAGGATTTTGCAGTCTATTTCTCATAGTGAGAATTCCCTCAAACAAACAGCGATGAATTTCTAACCGTAGGGGCTAAAACAGTCATTCTTAGACCATTTTATTCAGAAGACATAGGGGAATGTTGAAATGCTGACCACTGAAAATAAAAATATGAAATATTAGAGATATATGACATAGAGAATTGGTTGGCTTAGAAGCCATGAAGGTCCCAATATGCAAATCTGAATGTGCCAGGCCTCAGATATGATTGGTTGTCTTAGAAGCCATATAAAAAGCAGTAAAACTGTACTATGATTTGGTAGAAAAACTATAATTAATCAAAAATACTATATTTGGCAGAAATACTATTTTTTAGCAGAACCACTATATTTAGCACAAATCTTATGAAATAGCAGAAATAGTATGATTTAGCAGAAATGCTGTATTTAGCACAAATACTGAAAAGCAGCAGAAATGCTATGACTTAGCACAATAGTAATAACTTAAATAGAAAAATTGGAAAAGCAAAATGGACAGCTGAAAAAATCCTGAACATGCTAAGGGTCCCTCAAATGTAATTGTGAAATGAAAAAAAAATCAGCAAAAAAAAGTATAACAGTCATACAATCACAAATATAGAAACATATGGAAACACACATGCACAGACAGACACACACAGGATCAAATTCAGTCAACCAGTCTAAATATATTGAATTTAAATGACAGACAGACAGACAGACAGACAGCATCAGCAAGTGAACAGGGGCTGTTAACAGCATGTTTCTAGGTCAGTCAAACAGCTGTGAGCTTCTCAATTTGAATCCACCAATCAGAGAGGCTGTGTGCTTTTTCCCGCCAAAACTGGTTCACTAAGTGCAGGCTTTTACACATGCAGCACAGAGAGAGACAGGATTTTTGCAGTCCATTTCTCATAGTGAGAATTCCCCTCAAACAAACAGCCATAAATTTCTAACCGTAGGGGCTAAAACAGTCATTCTTAGACCATTTTATTTAGAAGACATAGGGGAATCTTGAAATGCTGACCATTTAAAATAAAAATATGAAATACTAGAGATATATGACATAGATGATTGGTGGGCTTAGAAGCCACGAAGGTCCCAATATGCAAATTTAAATGTGCCAGGACTCAGATATGATTGGCTGGCTGGGAAGCCATGAAGGTCCCAATATGTAAATTTGAATGTGCCAGGACTCAGATATGATTGGCTGGCTGGGAAGCCATGAAGGCAACAATATGCAAATTTGAATGTGCCAGGACTCAGATATGATTGGCTGGCTGAGAAGCCATGAAGGTCCCAATATGCAAATTTGAATGTGCCAGGACTCAGATATGATTGGCTGGCTGGGAAGCCATGAAGGCAACAATATGCAAATTTGAATGTGCCAGGACTCAGATATGATTGGCTGGCTGGGAAGCCATGAATGCCCCAATATGCAAATTTAAATGTGCCAGGACTCAGATATGATTGGCTGGCTGAGAAGCCATGAAGGTCCCAATATGCAAATTTGAATGTGCCAGGACTCAGATATGATTGGCTGGCTGGGAAGCCGTCCAGGTCCTGATATGTAAATTTGAATATTAGGACTGACTCCCTGGGGACCTGGCAGAAATATATAGAAATACAATGATTACCCAGAAATACTGCATTTAGTAGAAATACTATGTATTAGCACAAATACTATAAAATGGCAGAAATACTATAATTAAGCAGAAATATTATATTAAGTACAAATCCTATAAAATAGCAGAAATAGTATGATTTAGCACAAATGCTGTATTTAGCACAAATACTGAAAAGCAGCACAAATGTTATGAATTAGCACAATAGTAATAACTTAAATAGAAAAATTGGAAAAGCAAAATGAACAGCTGAAAAATGCTGAACATTCTAAGGGTCACTCAAATGTAATTGTTAAATGAAAAAGAATCAGCAAAAAAAAAAGTATAACAGTCTCACAATCACAAATATGGACACATATGGAAACACACAAGCACAGAGAGACACACAGGATCAAATTCAGGCAACCAGTCTAAATATATTGAATTTAAATCATACAATAAGATGCTCCCATAAAAACTCTCTCTCGCCCTCTCTCTCTCTCTCTCTGTCTCTCTCACACACACACACACACACACACACACACACACACAGGAGAGAAAATCAAGTTTCTAGGTCAGTCAAGCAGCCTGGGAGCTGCTAAATTTGAATCCACCAATCAGAGAGGCTGTGTACTTTTTCCGCCAAAACAGGTGCAGCCGTTTTACACACACAGAGCACAGAGACAGGATTTCTGCAGTGAATTTCTCATAGTGAGGATTCCTCTCAAACAAATGGCCATAATTTCCTAACCGTAGGGGCTAGAACAGTCATTCTTACACCGTTTTGTTCAGAAGAGATGGGGGAATCTTAAAGTGTTGACACTTTATCATTAAAATATGAATTATTGACGATATTTGACTTCTAATGCACCATAACTGAGTAGAGGCAAGCAAAATCTGCCTTGACTTGCCCTCAAACAACGCTTTCTAACTCTAAATCTATTTGGAGTATCGATATCATTCTTTCACCGTAAGAGACAGCAGGCTTTGGTGAACAGTCATGGAAATTTTCAGGTCTCTGTGGAAATCTATCAAAAAGATATGACGAGAGAAAAAAGTGTCTCATTTCCAGAGTTTGAAATCTGAAGAAATCTGAGCGAGGGACGAATTTCCTACCCTCAAACAAACCCAATTCATGGCCAAATGGTAATAGATGAGAAAACAATTCTTGAATTGTGAGCATCAGGAGTGTCTGAAGATATATTGGCACAAGCCTCATGTCTTAACTTCGCTTCGTTGGGGAGATATGACGATTCAAAAATGCCTCTCATTACAGAAATCAAGCGGTGATTTTAAACGAACTCTCCATTGACTTTCTATGGGGATTTTTGAGACTTTGTGTTGGTCTGAGGAGATTTGCCAAAATTCTATAAATCCCACAACAATGATAGTGACATTTTCTGAAAGCCAGCAAAAATACCTACGTTTTGATGTATAATTTGTGTGGGTTGAGTGGAAATTGAGCGAGTAGCAAGAAGTTGTTCGGACATGAAGAGAAAATTGCCAAAGGTACAGTGGCTCACTTAGAACCAACTGCATAGCAACCATATAACAACGCATGTATTTTGTGAAAATCACAAAAATGAAACTGAAAACTTAAACAGGGATAAGATGAAAATGGTAACAGATATGAAAAAGCTGAATCATTCATAAATAGCCCAATAATTTGAGAACATTTTAAAGTTTGAATGGTTGTTCTAGGTGAAAGTAGGACAAAGTAGTTAAGTTTCAAAAACAAGCAAGTTTTAGCAGAATTGTGGAAGTTTTCCATTCATTTCAATGGGACAAAAAAAAGCATAAAAAGCTTAATATTTTAAAAAGTATAATAGCAAAAAATACCAAAAGTCATAGCGATCATTAGCAGAAATAGCAGAATAGTTTAAAATTTGAACGGTGAAAATCGGCTGAAAATTGTGGAAGTAGATAAGTGCCAAAAAAAGTACAAAAAAGTGGCAACTAGAATAATAATAATAATAATAATAATAAAGTATAAAGAATAAAGAGAAACAGGAACTCAATAGTGTGGATGCCTCCAGCATCCACACAACTAGAAAAATTTGCATTTCCTGCGAAAATGCTGTGTGGATGCCTTAACGCTGAAGCTGTCTGCTGAAAAGCTGAAAAAGATGAAAAGTTGCAAAAAGTTGTATGGTGGTGAAGAAACTGAAAATTCCGCTGAAAACAAGTGAAGAAGGAGAGATTTTTGCTTAAAAGTGGTGAAAAGCAAAAATTCTACTGCAAAGGGGTAAAGACAGTGAAATTTTGCTAAAAAGTGGTGAAAGAAACCCTCCTATGTTGCCATGAGCAGGATTGAACCCAGCCCTCCTGGTCTCAAGGCAGCTACTCATCTCACTGAGCCAAACTCATTCTCCCAATGAAGAGGTGGAGAGACTGACACTTTTGCTGAAATGAGCAGAAGCTGCTGAGAATTGTGCTGATAAGAAGAGAAAAGGCTGAAAATTTTGCAGAAAAGAGTTGAATCAGCAGAATTTCTGCAGAAAAGAGGTAAAGAAGCAGAAAGTTGCACTGAAAAGAGATGAATCAGCAGAATTTCTGCTCAAA
Organism: Oreochromis aureus; assembly: GCF_013358895.1. Lineage (NCBI taxonomy): Eukaryota > Metazoa > Chordata > Actinopteri > Cichliformes > Cichlidae > Oreochromis > Oreochromis aureus. The sequence goes on from NC_052961.1 coordinate 597,332, forward strand.
AGTGTTTTTTCTGAAAACAGCTGAGATTTGTGCTAATAAGAGGTGAAAAGGCTGAAAATTTTGCAGAAGAGGTGAATAAGCAGAATTTTCAGCAGAATTCTGCCGAAAAGATGTTTTTGCTGAAAATACCTGAAAAAGCAGGGACTTGTGCTGAAAAGTGGTGAAAAAAAAAATACTGCCGTGAGCAGGATTTGAAACTGGCCCTCCTGGTCTCAAGGAAGCCACTCATCTCACTGAGCCAAACTCACTCTTGCAAAGAAGAGGTGGAGAGACTCATAATTCTGCTGAAATGAGCAGAAGCTGCTCAAACTTCTGCAGAAAAGAGGTGAATCAGCAGAATTTCTGCTGAAAAGAGGTAAAACAACCTGTTTCTGCTCAAATTCACCAATCAGAGGTACTGCCTCTGTCTGCTTCATCAGGTGGGTACTTGTATGTATTTCTGCCATGGAGCATTAACAAGAATCTGAGGTCCATATTAGAAAAGCTGCTAAAATCATAAAACGTGCGCTGAAAAGAGATGAATCGGCAGAGTTTCTGCTGAAAAGAGTTGTTTTTTTTTTTCTGAATACAGCCAAAAGGCTGGAATTTGTGCTGAAAAGGGTGAAAAAATGAAAATTTTGCTGAAAAGGGGTGAAGAAGCTAAAGTATACCAAATCAAAGTATTTGTGCCAAAACATAGTGTTTCTGCCATATTGTGGTACTACTACATTACAACATGAATACGGATTAAAGATGAAAGAAACTGGCAACAAATTCCTCCACTACAAACCAGTCTGATACCACTTCTTTGCAGTGTTCACATTTACTAAGGCACTATCCAAAAGGCGCCACAAGAGGGCACTCCAACACAACAGATGACCTATGTACACTGATGCACTTAGTAACAGTCAGCCTCCTTGAATTGGCAGAAATACTGTGATTTAGTAGTAATACTATAACATAACAGATATACTGTGATGTTGCAGACAGACATAGTATGTTTTGCACTACTCATTTGTAGTGAAAGAAATTAGCAATATAAATTAGAGGTCTGTGATAGTGTATAAATTTGTAGGGAAAAAAATGTTGACCAAGGTGGGATTGAACGACGACCTTTGAACTGCAGAGACGTGTCATTACTTACTCTGCCTGAAATTAGCAGAAGCTGCTGAGAATTGTGCTGATAAGAGGTGAAAAGCCTGAAAATTTTGCAGAAAAGAGGTGAATCAGCAGAATTTCTGCAGAAAACAGGCAAAGGAGCAGAAACTTGTGCTGAAAAGAGATGAATCAGCAGAGTTTCTCCTTAAAAGAGTTTTTTTTTTTCTGAAAACAGCCCCAAAAATGGAATTTGTGCTGAAAAGGGTGAAAAAATGAAAATTTTGCTGAAAAGGGGTGAAGAAGCTAAAGTATACCAAATCAAAGTATTTGTGCCAAAACATAGTGTTTCTGCCATATTGTGGTATTTGTGCCACAAAAGTTACTACATTACAACATGAATACGGATTAAAGATGAAAGAAACTGGCAACAAATTCCTCCACTACAAACCAGTCTGATACCACTTCTTTGCAGTGTTCACGTTTACTAAGGCACTACCCAAAAGGCGCCACAAGAGGGCACTCCAACACAAGAGATGAGGTGAATGAGCAGAACTTCTGCAGAAAAGAGGCAGAACAAAAGAGAAAACTGAAAACAGCTTTTGCCATGACCGGGATTTGAACCTGGCCCTTGTGGTCTCAAGGTAGCTGCTCATCTCACTGAACCAAACTCATTCTCACAAAAGCAAGAGATGGAGCAACTGACAATTTTGCTAAATGAGCAGAAGCTGCTGAGAAATGTGCTGAGAAGAAGTGAAAAGGCTGAAAATTTTGCAGAAAAGAGGTGAATCAGCAGAATTTCTGCAGAAAAGAGGTAAAGAAGCAATAAGTTGCGCTGAAAAGAGATGAATCAGCAGAATTTCTGCTCAAAAGAGTTTTTTTTCTGAAAACAGCTGAGATTTGTGCTGATAAGAGGTGAAAAGGCTGAACATTTTGCAGAAAAGAGGTGAATCAGCAGAATTTCTGCAGAAAAGAGCTAAAGAAGCAATAAGTTGCGCTGAAAAGAGATGAATCAGCAGAGTTTCTGCTCAAAAGAGTTTTGTTTTTCTGAAAACAGCCAAAAAGCTGGAATTTGTGCTGAAAAGGGGTGAAAAAATGAAAATTTTGCCTACAGGGGTGAAGAAGCTAAAGTATACCAAATCAAAGTATTTGTGCCAAAACATAGTGTTTCTGCCATATTGTGGTACTACTACATTACAACATGAATACGGATTAAAGATGAAAGAAACTGGCAACAAATTCCTCCACTACAAACCAGTCTGATACCACTTCTTTGCAGTGTTCACGTTTACTAAGGCACTACCCAAAAGGCGCCACAAGAGGGCACTCCAACACAAGAGATGACCTATGTACACTGATGCATTTAGTAACAGTCAGCCTCCTACTTAGCCATTACGTAATACAGCGATATTACAGTGTACAAATTCACATAAATTTGCAGGGGAAAAAACAAAGCAGGAACAAGCCCAAAACAATAAAATAACTGGGCTGCCATAGCTATTGCTAACTAGCGCATACGCTAAAGGTAACTAAAACCAATACCAACCAATGTTTTTGCAGAAACACTGTAATTTCACTCAAATACTATGAAATAGCAGTAATACTATGATTTGGCAGAAATACTATGTCTTTGCAGAAACACTGTAATTTCACTCAAATAATATGAAATAGCAGTAATACTATGATTTGGCAGAAATTCTATGTTTCAGTACAAATACTATGACAAAGCAGAAATACTATGACTTAGAAGTAATACTATAACAAAAGGGATTCCTCAAAATACTATGAAATTGCAGTAATTCTATGATTTGGCAGAAATACTGTACAAATACTATATTTTGATTTCAATACTATGATTTGGCAATAGTAGTATGATTTAGTACAAATACTACGAATTGGCAGAAATACTGTGACTTAGTAGTAATACTATAACATAACAGATATACTATGATTTTGCAGACAGTCTATGTTTTTGCACAACTAGCACAATATGGCAGAAATACTATGATTTGGCACAAGTACTATGATTTAGTACAAATACTCTTATTGGCACAAATACTATGTTTCAGTACAAATACTACGATTTGGCAATAATACTGGGTTTTAGCACAACTACTGAGATTTGGGTGAAATACCATGATTTAGAAGAAATACTATGACTTCGTTACAAATACAATGTTTTGGTTCAAATAATATGATTTGCAAAAATACTATGATTTGGCACAAGTACCATGATTTAGTACAAATACTACAGTTTTCGCTCAAATACTATGAAATTGCAGTGATACTATGATTTTGAAGGAATACTATGATTTGGTAGAAATACTATGCCTTAGTAGTAATACTATAACATAGCAGATATAATGTGATTTTGCAGACATAGTATGTTTTGCACAAATACTACGATTTCGCACAAATACTATGGAATTGCAGTAATACTATGATTTGGAATACTATGATTTGATAGGAATACTATGCCTTAGTAGTAATACTATAACATAACAGATATACTATGATTTTGCAGAAATTCTATGTTTTTGCACAAATACTACAATTTGGCAGAAATACTATGTTTGGGCAGTAATACTATGATTTGCTATAAATACTATGATTTGGCACATATACTATAATCAGCAGATATACTATAACATAACAGAAATTCTACGACTTAGTAGTAACACTATAATATAACAGAAATTTTAACTGGACACAAATAACATGATTTGCCCCAAAACCATGATTTGGCAAAAAATACCATGATTTGGCACAAATACGATGATATTGCAGAAATACTATGATTGGGTACAAATACTATGATTTGGCACAAGTACTATGAATAAGTACAAATACTATGATTTGGCAGAAATACTATGACTTAGCAGAAATACTATGTTTTAACATAAATAATATCTTTTGACAGAAATTTCTGCTAAAGGTACTATTTCTGCTTTTTAGCAGAAATACTGTAATTTTGCATAAACACTATGATTTGGGATAAATACTATGATTTGGCAGATATACTATATTCAGCAAATATACTATAACATAACAGACATTCCTCCACTTAGTAGTAATCTCATAACATAAAATAAATATTATGGTTCTGCCCCAAAACCATGATTTGGCACAAATACCATGATTTGTCAAAAATACTACGATTTAGCAGAAATACTATGATTGAGCAGAAGTACTAACATGTAGTAGAAGTACTTTGATTTAGCACAAATACTATTATGGAGGAGTAATACTTTAACATGGGAGAAATATTGATACTCACACACACATACACATAGAGCAAAGTGTACAGGGGCTGTTAAGAGTCTGTGCTTGGTATATCTAGATCAGCTAAATTGGCTGCACCTGCTGTAATCAGCACTTACACACACAGACACAGAGAGAGGTATAAGTTTTCTGCAGTGTATTTCTCACATTCAGGATTCCCCTCGAACAAATGGCCATAATTTCCTAACCGTAGGAGCTAGAACGGTCATTCTGACACCGTTTTGTTCAGAAGAGATGGGGAATCTGCAGGTCTTCATAATTCAGAGATAAAATATAAATTATTGAAGATATATGACTTGTAACACACTGTAACTGAGTAGAGGCAAAGCAAAACTGCCTTGACTTGCCCTCAAACAACGTTTTGTAACTCTAAATCTATATGGAGCATCAAAATCATTCTTTCACCGTAAGAAACAGCAGGCTTTGGTGAACAGTCATGGAAATTTTCAGGTCTCTGTTGAAATCCATCAAAAGATATGACGAGAGAAAAAAGTGCCTCATTTCCAGAGTTTGAAATCTGAAGAGATCTGAGCAAGGCACAATTTCCTACCCTCAAACAAGTGTAACTCATCTCAAAACGGTAATAGGTGGGAAAAAATTCTTGAATTGTGAGCATCAGGGATGTCTGAAGATATATGGGCACAAGCCTCATGTCTCAACTTTGTTTCGTTAAGGAGATATGACGATTTGAAAATGCCTCTCATTAGAGAATTCCAGCGCTGATTTTGAAGAAACTCTCCATTGAGTTTCTATGGAGAGTTTTGAGACTTTATGTTACTCTGAGGAGATTTGCAAAAATCTATAAGTCCCACAACAATGATGGTGACATTTCCTGAAAGCCAGCAAAAATACCTACGTTTTGATGTATAATTTGTGGGGTTGAGTGGAAATTGAGCGAGTAGCAAGAAGTCGTTCAGACATGAAGAGAAAATTCAGAAAGGACGAGTGCACACTCTGAGTTAATTGCATAGCAACCATAACAACGCATGTATTTTCTGAAAATCCCAATTTTGCAACTGAAAACTTAAAGAGGTATAAAATTAAAACGGTAGAAGATCTGAAAAAGCTGAATCACACAGCAATAGCCCAATAGTCTGAGAACATTTTAAAGTTTGAATGGAGTTTCTAGGTGAAAGTATGACAAAGTAGTTAAGTTTCAAAAACAAGCAAGTTTTAGCAGAATTTCTGAAGATTTCCATTCATTTCAATGGGACAAATTAAAGGAAAAAAGTGTAATATTTTAAAAAGTATAACAGTAGTAAACACCAAAAGTCATAGCAAACATTAGCAGAAAGAGCAGAACAGTATAGAGTTTGAGCGGAGAAAATCGGCTGAAAACTGAGGCAGTAGTTAAACGGCAAAAAAGCGTCACGGAAGCAACTTGAAGAATAATAATAAAGAAGAAAGAGAAACAGGATCTCAATAGTGTGGAAGCCCTTTTAGGGCATCCACACAACTAGAAAAATTTGCATTTCCTGCGAAAATGCTGTGTGGATGCTATAACGCTGAAGCTGTCTGCTGAAAAGCTGAAAAAGCTGAAAAGTTGCAAAAAAGTTGTATGGTGGTGAAAAAAACATGTCGCCCTGAGCAGGATTCGAACCTGGTCCTCCTGGTGTCAAGGCAGCTACTCATCTCACTGAGCTAAACTCATTCTCTCAAGAAGAGGAGGAGAGACCGACAATTCTGCTGAAATGAGCAGAAGCTGCTGAGAATTGTGCTGAGAAGAGGTGAAAAGGCTGAAAATTTTGCAGAAAAGAGGTAAATCAGCAGAATTTCTGCAGAAAAGAGGCAGAACAAAAGAGAAAACTGAAAACAGGTTTTGCCATGACCGGGATTTGAACTTGACCGTTCTCATCTCAAGGCAGCTGCTCATCTCACTGAACCAAACTCTTTCTCTCAAAAAAAGAGATGGAGAAACTGACAATTTTGCTAAATGAGCAGAAGCTGCTGAGAATTGTGCTGAGAAGAAGTGAAAAGGCTGAAAATTTTGCAGAAAAGAGGTGAATCAGCAGAATTTCTGCAGAAAAGAGCCAAAGAAGCAGAAACTTGCGCTGAAAAGAGATGAATCAGCAGAATTTCTGCTCAAAAGAGTTGTCTTTTTCTGAATACAGCCAAAAAGCTGGAATTTGTGCTGAAAAGGGGTGAAAAAAATGAAAATTTTGCTGAAAAGGGTGAAGAAGCTGAAGAAGCTAAAGTATACTAAATCAAAGTATTTGTGCCAAAACATAGTGTTTCTGCCATATTGTGGTACTACTACATTACAATATGAATACGGATTAAAGATGAAAGAAACTGGCAACAAATTCCTCCACTACAAACCAGTCTGATACCACTTCTTTGCAGTGTTCACGTTTACTAAGGCACTACCCAAAAGGCGCCACAAGAGGGCACTCCAACACAAGAGATGAGGTGAATGAGCAGAATTTCTGCTGAAAAGAGGCAGAAGGTTCTGTATGTAGAAAAAGAAACACTGTTGAACCATGTGTGAAATAAATAAAGAAATGAAATGAAAGAACAACCTGGTTCTGCTCTAATTCACCAATCAGAGGTACTGCCTCAGTCTGCTTCATCAGGCTGTGTACTTGTTTCTGCCATGGAGCGTTAACAAGAATCTGAGGTCCATATTAGAAAAGCTGCTAAAATCATAAAACTTTGCAGAATTGTAATAAATTAGCAATATAAATTACAGGTCTGTGATAGTGTATAAATTTGTAGTGAAAAAAAAACCATGTGGACCAAGGTGGAATTGAACCCACGACCTTTGGGCTGCAGACCCGTGTCATTACCAAATGCGCCACCGGCAAAGAGAGCCAGTGCCTGGAAAACAGGGAGATGAGCAGTCAGAATTAGATTGCGGTGAGAGGCGAAGCGCCGTTTTCTGGAGTTACAAAACGTCGTGTAACTCAAAAACTAGGTGGGATAGAAGCACAATTCCTTTACTGGGTGAATCAGCAGAATTTCATGAACTTTGACTGCGATAGCTCTTTGTACCTCCGTCGTGGAGATATGACGAGAGAAGAAAGCGGCTTCATTTAAGAGTTTGAAAACAAACGTAATTTATGGCTCAAGAGTTTGAAAACAAACGTAATTTATGGCTCAACAGTAAGATGACAGTAAAACTGCTCCAACCGTGAGTGTCAGCAGTGTCTGAAGATGAACTGGCACAAGCCTCTCGTCTTAACTTTGCTTTATTAAAATTATTGTGGCATGCAGATGAATCTTGCAAAGAAGCTCACAGGGACAGATTAAGCCTGTATTTCCACCCCAAGCTGGTAGGGGAGTTTTTATTGAACATACTTGCTTGTGTCACAATGTGCTTCAAGGGTCAATAACAGCATAACAGAACTCACTTATGGTACTGCATTCTTCCTATAAAACAATAACTGTCAGTGACTTTGTACCGTAGTATAAACACAACATTCAAGACAACAGTTAAAAGTAACGTAACCATAAACAATGAAACAAGAACATCTCAAATGCAGCACATGTCCCAAGGCATGATGGGAGAGAACTAGCTGTTCCCCAACACGCCACATTATTTATGATTTATGATTTGGCAGAAACACTGGGACTTGGTATAAATACTATGACTTACATGAAATACTTTGACTTAGCAGAAATTTTGTAATCTAGCAAAAAGCACTTCAGCATAGCAGAAATTCTATGATTGAGCAGAATTACTAGGATTTAGCACAAACACTATGATTTGTCTAAAAAAAAAAAACCTTTATTTTGCAGTTATATTGTGATTTGGCAGAAATACTATGCTTTGGAACAAATACCAAGATTTGGCAGAAATACTATGAGCAGTAATAATATAACATAGCAGAAATACTGTTATTTTGTGGAAATACTATGCTTTGGCACAAATACCATGATTTGGCCAAAATACTATGATTTAGCAGAAATACTAAGATGTAGTAGAAGTACTTTGATTTAACAGAAATACTATTATGGAAAAGTAATACTTTGACATGGGAGAAATATTGATACAGACACACAAACATACACATACACAGAGCCTAAAGGGAACAGTGGCTGTTAAGAGTCTGGGCTTGGTATATCTAGGTCAGTTAAATTAGCTGCACCTGCTGTAATCAGCCCTTACACACACAGACACAGAGAGAGGTATAAGTTTTCTGCAGTGTATTTCTTACATTCACATTCAGGATTCCCCTCGAACCTCCTGGTCTCAAGGCAGCTACTCATCTCACTGAGCCAAACTCATTCTCACAAAAAGAGGTAGATAGACTGACAATTGTGCTGAAATTATCAGAAGCTGCTGAGAACTGTGCTGATAAGAGGCAAAAGGATGAAAATTTTGCAGAAAAGAGGTGAATCAGCAGAATTTCTGCAGAAAAGAGGCAAAGAAGCAGAACCTTGCGCTGAAAAGAGGTGAATCAGCAGAGTTTCTGCTGAAAAGAGGTTTTTCTGAAAACCGCCAAAAAGCTGGAATTTGTGCTGAAAAGTGGTGAAAAAAATGAAAATTTTGCTGAAAAGGGGTGAAGAAGCTAAAGTATACCAAATCAAAGTATTTGTGCCAAAACATGGTATTTCTGCCATATTGTGGTATTTGTGCCACAAAAGTTACTACATTACAACATGAATACGGATTAAAGATGAAAGAAACTGGCAACAAATTCCTCCACTACAAACCAGTCTGATACCACTTCTTTGCAGTGTTTACTAAGGCACTACCCAAAAGGCGCCACAAGAGGGCACTCCAACACAACAGATGACCTATGTACACTGATGCACTTAGTAACAGTCAGCCTCCTACTTAGCCACTACATAATACAGCGATATTACAGTGTACAAATTCACATAAATTTGCAGGGGACCAAACAAAGCAGGAACAAGCCCAAAACAATCAAATAACTGTGCTGCCATAGCTATCGCTAACTAGCACATACGCTAAAGGTAACTAAAACCAATACACACAAGTAGCAGGGTAAACATCTTAAGCATGGAACATTAACTCACGTTTATGTGACACACACCATCCCCAACAAATACAGGATGGGCTATTTGCTCCCCTTCCCAGCAGCTCTCTCCTCAATCGTTAGCACAGGAACGAAGGAAGACCATCTAGCTCAGAAGTCCCATGAATTCCCTCACTGCTCAGAGGCTGCTGGGTAATGTAGCTCACACTAACACAGGTTTTCTACAAGCACAAATACTATAACATAGCAGAAATACTGTGATTTTGTTGAAATACTATGCTTTAGGACAAATACTATGATTTGGCAGAAATACTATGTTTTAGGACATATACTATGATTTGGCTCAAATACTATGATATAGCAGCAATACTATGTTTTGGTACAAATGCTGCGCTTAGGCACAAATATTATGATTTGGTGGACACTATGATTTAGCAGAGATAATATGATTTGGCAGAAATACTAAACTTTGGCACAAATACTATAATTGAGTGCAAGTACTTTAAGATAACAGAAATACTATGATTTAGCAGAAATACAATGTCTTTGCAGAAACACTGTAATTTCACTCAAATACTTTGAAATAGCCGTAATACTATGATTTGGCAGAACATAACAGAAATTCTACGACTTAGTAGTAATACTATAACATAACAGAAATATTAATTGGGCACAAATACTATAATTTGGCACAAGTACCATGTTTTGGCAAAATCCCATAATTTGGCACAAATACTATGATTTGGCAGACACTATGATTTAGCAGAGATAATATCATTTGGCAGAAATACTAAACTTTGGCACAAATACAATAATTGAGTACTTTAAGATGAGAGAAATACTATGATTTTGCAGAAATACAATGTTTTGCAGAAACACTAATTTCACTCAAATACTATGAAATAGCAGTAATACTATGATTTGGCAGAAATACTATGTTTCAGTACAAATACTATGACAAAGCAGAAATACTATGACTTAGAAGTAATACTATAACAAAAGGATTCCTCAAAATACTATGAAATTGCAGTAATTCTATGATTTGGCAGAAATACTGTACTTGTACAAATACAATGCTTTGGTACAAATACTATATTTTGATTTCAATACTATGATTTGGCACGAGTAGTATGATTTAGTACAAATACTACGAATTGGCAGAAATACTGTGACTTAGTAGTAATACTATAACATAACAGATATACTATGATTTTGCAGACAGTCTATGTTTTTGCACAACTAGCACAATATGGCAGAAATACTATGATTTGGCACAAGTACTATGATTTAGTACAAATACTCTTATTGGCACAAATACTATGTTTCAGTACAAATACTACGATTTGGCAATAATACTGGGTTTTAGCACAACTACTGAGATTTGGGTGAAATACTATGATTTAGAAGAAATACTATGACTTCGTACAAATACAATGTTTTGGTTCAAATAATATGATTTGCAAAAATACTATGATTTGGTACAAGTACCATGATTTAGTACAAATACTACAATTTCGCTCAAATACTATGAAATTGCAGTGATACTATAATTTTGAAGGAATACTATGATTTGGTAGAAATACTATGCCTTAGTAGTAATACTATAACATAACAGATATACTATGATTTTGCAGAAATTCTATGTTTTTTTGCACAAATACTACAACAACTACTACTACAAATACTACAAGAAATATTTGGGCAGTAATACTATGATTTGCTATAAATACTATTATTTGGCACATATACTATAATCAGCAGATATACTATAACATAACAGAAATTCTACGACTTAGTAGTAACACTATAATATAACAGAAATTTTAACTGCACACAAATAACATGATTTGGCACAAATACCATGATTTGGCAAAAGATACCATGATTTGGCACAAATACGATCATATTGCAGAAATACTATGATTGGGTACAAATACTATGATTTGGCACAAGTACTATGAATAAGTACAAATACTATGATTTGGCAGAAATACTATGATTTAGCAGAAATACTCTGTTTTAACATAAATAATATCTTTTGACACAAATTTCTGCTAAAAGGTACTATTTCTGCTTTTTAGCAGAAATACTGTAATTTTGCACAAATACTATGATTTGGGATAAATACTATGATTTGGCAGATATACTATATTCAGCAAATATACTATAACATAACACACATTCCTCCACTTAGTAGTAATACTATAACATAAAATAAATATTATGGTTTTGCCCCAAAACCATGATTTGGCACAAACACCATGATTTTTCAAAAATACTTTGATTTAGCACAAATACTATTATGGAGGAGTAATACTTTAACATGGGAGAAATATTGATACTCACACACGCATACACAGAGAGCAAAGTGTACAGGGGCTGTTGAGAGTCTGGGCTTGGTATATCTAGGTCAGCTAAATTAGCTGCACCTGCTGTAATCAGCACTTACACACACAGACACAGAGAGAGCTATGGGTTTTCTTCAGTGTATTTCTCACATTAAGGATTCCCCTCGAACAAATGGCCATAATTTCCTAACCGTAGGAGCTAGAACGCTCATTCTGACACCGTTTTGTTCAGAAGAGGGGGAATCTGCAGGTCTTCATAATTCAGAGATAAAATATAAATTATTGAAGATATATGACTTGTAACACACTGTAACTGAGTAGAGGCAAAGCAAAACTGCCTTGACTTGCCCTCAAACAACGTTTTGTAACTCTAAATCTATATGGAGCATCAAAATCATTCTTTCACCGTAAGAAACAGCAGGCTTTGGTGAACAGTCATGGAAATTTTCAGGTCTCTGTTGAAATCCATCAAAAGATATGACGAGAAAAAAGTGCCTCATTTCCAGAGTTTGAAATCTGAAGAGATCTGAGCAAGGCACGAATTTCCTACCCTCAAACAAGTGTAACTCATCTCAAAACGGTAATAGGTGGGAAAAAAAATTCTTGAATTGTGAGCATCAGGGATGTCTGAAGATATATGGGCACAAGCCTCATGTCTCAACTTTGTTTCGTTAAGGAGATATGACGATTTGAAAATGCCTCTCATTAGAGAATTCCAGCGCTGATTTTGAAGAAACTCTCCATTGAGTTTCTATGGAGAGTTTTGAGACTTTATGTTACTCTGAGGAGATTTGCAAAAAATCTATAAGTCCCACAACAATGATGGTGACATTTTCTGAAAGCCAGCAAAATATACCTACGTTTTGATGTATAATTTGTGGGGTTGAGTGGAAATTGAGCGAGTAGCAAGAAGTCGTTCAGACATGAAGAGAAAATTCAGAAAGGACGAGTGCACACTCTGAGTTAATTGCATAGCAACCATAACAACACATGTATTTTCTGAAAAATCCCAATTTTGCAACTGAAAACTTAAAGAGGTATAAAATTAAAATGGTAGAAGATCTGAAAAAGCTGAATCACACAGCAATAGCCCAATAGTCTGAGAACATTTTAAAGTTTGAATGGAGTTTCTAGGTGAAAGTATGACAAAGTAGTTAAGTTTCAAAAACAAGCAAGTTTTAGCAGAATTTCTGAAGATTTCCATTCATTTCAATGGGACAAATTAAAGGAAAAAAAGTGTAATATTTTAAAAGTATAACAGTAATAAACACCAAAAGTCATAGCAAACATTAGCAGAAAGAGCAGAACAGTATAGAGTTTGAACGGAGAAAATCGGCTGAAAACTGAGGCAGTAGTTAAAACGGCAAAAACGCACGGAAGCAACTTGAAGAATAACTAGAGAAAATTTGCATTTCCTGCGAAAATGCTGTGTGGATGCCATAACGCTGAAGCTGTCTGCTGAAAATGACTGAAAAAGATGAAAAGCTGCAAAAATTGTATGGCAGTAAAGAAACTGAAAAATTCTGCTGAAAACAGGTGAAGAAGCAGAATCTTTTGCTGAAAAAAGAGTTGAAAAGGCAAAGATTCTGCTTAAAAGGGGTAAGAAGGTTCAAATTTGTACTGAAGAGGTGAAAAAGTTTCTTCTGAAATGAGCAGAAGATACTGAGATTTGTACTGATAACAGGTGAAAGGCTGAAAATTGTGCTTAAAATAGGTGAATCAGCAGAATTTCTACTGAAAAGAGGGAAAGTTGTAGAATGTTGCACTGAAAACAGGTGAATCAGTAGAATTTCCGCTAAAAGAGATTTCTGCTAAAAACAACCGAAAAAGCTGGTATTTGTGCTGAAAAGTGATGAAAAAGCTCACAATTCTGCTGAAACGGGATGAAGAAGAGGTGTTGGGGTCTTGAGAAGAGTTAAATAAGTTGAACTGATATGGTTGGGTACAAATACTATGATTTGGCAATAATACTGCGTTTTAGCACAACTACTGAGATTTGATTGAAATACTATGATTTAGAAGAAATATTATGACTTTATGCAAATACAATGTTTTGGCACAAATACTATGATTTGGTTGGAATGCTATGATTTGAAACAAATACTATGATTTGGCAGAAATACTATTATTTGGTAGAAATGCTATGATTTACCAGAAATACTATGTTTCTCCAAAAATACTATGATTTTGCAGAAATACTATGCCTTAGTAGTAATACTTTAACATAACAGATATATGATGATTTTGCAGACATTCTGGTTTTACACAAATACTATAATGTGGCAGAAATACTATCTTTTAGCACAAATACTATAATTTGGCACAAGTACTATGATTTAGTACAAATACTCTTATTGGCACAAATACTATGTTTCAGTACAAATACTACGATTTGGCAATAATACTGGGTTTTAGCACAACTACTGAGATTTGGGTGAAATACTATGATTTAGAAGAAATACTATGACTTCGTACAAATACAATGTTTTGGTTCAAATAATATGATTTGCAAAAATACTATGATTTGGCACAAGTACCATGATTTAGTACAAATACTACAATTTCGCTGAAATACTATGAAATTGCAGTGATACTATGATTTTGAAGGAATACTATGATTTGGTAGAAATACTATGCCTTAGTAGTAATACTATAACATAGCAGATATAATGTGATTTTGCAGACATAGTATGTTTTTGCACAAATACTACGATTTCGCTCAAATACTATGGAATTGCAGTAATACTATGATTTGGAATACTATGATTTGGTAGGAATACTATGCCTTAGTAGTAATACTATAACATAACAGATATACTATGATTTTGCGAAATTCTATGTTTTTGCACAAATACTACAATTTGGCAGAAATACTATGTTTGGGCAGTAATACTATGATTTGCTATAAATACTATTATTTGGCACATATACTATAATCAGCAGATATACTATAACATAACAGAAATTCTACGACTTAGTAGTAACACTATAATATAACAGAAATTTTAACTGGGCACAAATAACATGATTTGGCACAAATACCATGATTTGGCAAAAAGATACCATGATTTGGCACAAATACGATCATATTGCAGAAATACTATGATTGGGTACAAATACTATGATTTGGCACAAGTACTATGAATAAGTACAAATACTATGATTTGGCAGAAATACTATGATTTAGCAGAAATACTATGTTTTAACATAAATAATATCTTTTGACACTAATTTCTGCTAAAGGTACTATTTCTGCTTTTAGCAGAAATACTGTAATTTTGCACAAATACTATGATTTGGGATAAATACTATGATTTGGCAGATATACTATATTCAGCAAATATACTATAACATAACACACATTCCTCCACTTAGTAGTAATACTATAACATAAAATAAATATTATGGTTTTGCCCCAAAACCATGATTTGGCACAAACACCATGATTTTTCAAAAATACTATGATTTAGCAGAAATACTATGATTGAGCAGAAGTACTAAGATGTAGTAGAAGTACTTTGATTTAGCACAAATACTATTATGGAGGAGTAATACTTTAACATGGGAGAAATATTGATACTCACACACGCATACACAGAGAGCAAAGTGTACAGGGGCTGTTGAGAGTCTGGGCTTGGTATATCTAGGTCAGCTAAATTAGCTGCACCTGCTGTAATCAGCACTTACACACACAGACACAGAGAGAGCTATGGGTTTTCTTCAGTGTATTTCTCACATTAAGGTTTCCCCTCGAACAAATGGCCATAATTTCCTAACCAGAGGAGCTAGAACGGTCATTCTGACACCGTTTTGTTCAGAAGAGATGGGGAATCTGCAGGTCTTCATAATTCAGAGATAAAATATAAATTATTGAAGATATATGACTTGTAACACACTGTAACTGAGTAGAGGCAAAGCAAAACTGCCTTGACTTGCCCTCAAACAACGTTTTGTAACTCTAAATCTATATGGAGCATCAAAATCATTCTTTCACCGTAAGAAACAGCAGGCTTTGGTGAACAGTCATGGAAATTTTCAGGTCTCTGTTGAAATCCATCAAAAGATATGACGAGAGAAAAAGTGCCTCATTTCCAGAGTTTGAAATCTGAAGAGATCTGAGCAAGGCACGAATTTCCTACCCTCAAACAAGTGTAACTCATCTCAAAACGGTAATAGGTGGGAAAAAAATTCTTGAATTGTGAGCATCAGGGATGTCTGAAGATATATGGGCACAAGCCTCATGTCTCAACTTTGTTTCGTTAAGGAGATATGACGATTTGAAAATGCCTCTCATTAGAGAATTCCAGCGCTGATTTTGAAGAAACTCTCCATTGAGTTTCTATGGAGAGTTTTGAGACTTTATGTTACTCTGAGGAGATTTGCAAAAATCTATAAGTCCCACAACAATGATGGTGACATTTTCTGAAAGCCAGCAAAAATACCTACGTTTTGATGTATAATTTGTGGGGGTCGAGTGGAAATTGAGCGAGTAGCAAGAAGTCGTTCAGACATGAAGAGAAAATTCAGAAAGGACGAGTGCACACTCTGAGTTAATTGCATAGCAACCATAACAACACATGTATTTTCTGAAAATCCCAATTTTGCAACTGAAAACTTAAAGAGGTATAAAATTAAAATGGTAGAAGATCTGAAAAGCTGAATCACACAGCAATAGCCCAATAGTCTGAGAACATTTTAAAGTTTGAATGGAGTTTCTAGGTGAAAGTATGACAAAGTAGTTAAGTTTCAAAAACAAGCAAGTTTTAGCAGAATTTCTGAAGATTTCCATTCATTTCAATGGGACAAATTAAAGGAAAAAAGTGTAATATTTTAAAAAGTATAACAGTAATAAACACCAAAAGTCATAGCAAACATTAGCAGAAAGAGCAGAACAGTATAGAGTTTGAACGGAGAAAATCGGCTGAAAACTGAGGCAGTAGTTAAACGGCAAAAAACGTACGGAAGCAACTTGAAGAATAACTAGAAAAATTTGCATTTCCTGCGAAAATGCTGTGTGGATGCCATAACGCTGAAGCTGTCTGCTGAAAATGACTGAAAAAGATGAAAAGCTGCAAAAAATTGTATGGCAGTAAAGAAACTGAAAAATTCTGCTGAAAACAGGTGAAGAAGCAGAATCTTTTGCTGAAAAGAGTTGAAAAGGCAAAGATTCTGCTTAAAAGGGGTAAGAAGGTTCAAATTTGTACTGAAGAGGTGAAAAAGTTTCTTCTGAAATGAGCAGAAGATACTGAGATTTGTACTGATAACAGGTGAAAGGCTGAAAATTGTGCTTAAAATAGGTGAATCAGCAGAATTTCTACTGAAAAGAGGAAAGTTGTAGAATGTTGCACTGAAAACAGGTGAATCAGTAGAATTTCCGCTAAAAAAGAGATTTCTGCTAAAAACAACCGAAAAAGCTGGTATTTGTGCTGAAAAGTGATGAAAAAGCTCACAATTCTGCTGAAACGGGATGAAGAAGAGGTGTTGGGGTCTTGAGAAGAGTTAAATAAGTTGAACTGATATGGTTGGGTACAAATACTATGATTTGGCAATAATACTGCGTTTTAGCACAACTACTGAGATTTGATTGAAATACTATGATTTAGAAGAAATATTATGACTTTATGCAAATACAATGTTTTGGCACAAATACTATGATTTGGTTGGAATGCTATGATTTGAAACAAATACTATGATTTGGCAGAAATACTATTATTTGGTAGAAATGCTATGATTTACCAGAAATACTATGTTTCTCCAAAAATACTATGATTTTGCAGAAATACTATGCCTTAGTAGTAATACTTTAACATAACAGATATATGATGATTTTGCAGACATTCTGGTTTTACACAAATACTATAATGTGGCAGAAATACTATCTTTTAGCACAAATACTATAATTTGGCACAAGTACTATGATTTAGTACAAATACTCTTATTGGCACAAATACTATGTTTCAGTACAAATACTACGATTTGGCAATAATACTGGGTTTTAGCACAACTACTGAGATTTGGGTGAAATACTATGATTTAGAAGAAATACTATGACTTCGTTACAAATACAATGTTTTGGTTCAAATAATATGATTTGCAAAAATACTATGATTTGGCACAAGTACCATGATTTAGTACAAATACTACAATTTCGCTGAAATACTATGAAATTGCAGTGATACTATGATTTTGAAGGAATACTATGATTTGGTAGAAATACTATGCCTTAGTAGTAATACTATAACATAGCAGATATAATGTGATTTTGCAGACATAGTATGTTTTGCACAAATACTACGATTTCGCTCAAATACTATGGAATTGCAGTAATACTATGATTTGGAATACTATGATTTGGTAGGAATACTATGCCTTAGTAGTAATACTATAACATAACAGATATACTATGATTTTGCGAAATTCTATGTTTTTGCACAAATACTACAATTTGGCAGAAATACTATGTTTGGGCAGTAATACTATGATTTGCTATAAATACTATTATTTGGCACATATACTATAATCAGCAGATATACTATAACATAACAGAAATTCTACGACTTAGTAGTAACACTATAATATAACAGAAATTTTAACTGGGCACAAATAACATGATTTGGCACAAATACCATGATTTGGCAAAAGATACCATGATTTGGCACAAACACGATCATATTGCAGAAATACTATGATTGGGTACAAATACTATGATTTGGCACAAGTACTATGAATAAGTACAAATACTATGATTTGGCAGAAATACTATGATTTAGCAGAAATACTATGTTTTAACATAAATAATATCTTTTGACACTAATTTCTGCTAAAGGTACTATTTCTGCTTTTTTTAGCAGAAATACTGTAATTTTGCACAAATACTATGATTTGGGATAAATACTATGATTTGGCAGATATACTATATTCAGCAAATATACTATAACATAACACACATTCCTCCACTTAGTAGTAATACTATAACATAAAATAAATATTATGGTTTTGCCCCAAAACCATGATTTGGCACAAACACCATGATTTTTCAAAAATACTATGATTTAGCAGAAATACTATGATTGAGCAGAAGTACTAAGATGTAGTAGAAGTACTTTGATTTAGCACAAATACTATTATGGAGGAGTAATACTTTAACATGGGAGAAATATTGATACTCACACACGCATACACAGAGAGCAAAGTGTACAGGGGCTGTTGAGAGTCTGGGCTTGGTATATCTAGGTCAGCTAAATTAGCTGCACCTGCTGTAATCAGCACTTACACACACAGACACAGAGAGAGCTATGGGTTTTCTTCAGTGTATTTCTCACATTAAGGTTTCCCCTCGAACAAATGGCCATAATTTCCTAACCGTAGGAGCTAGAACGGTCATTCTGACACCGTTTTGTTCAGAAGAGATGGGGAATCTGCAGGTCTTCATAATTCAGAGATAAAATATAAATTATTGAAGATATATGACTTGTAACACACTGTAACTGAGTAGAGGCAAAGCAAAACTGCCTTGACTTGCCCTCAAACAACGTTTTGTAACTCTAAATCTATATGGAGCATCAAAATCATTCTTTCACCGTAAGAAACAGCAGGCTTTGGTGAACAGTCATGGAAATTTTCAGGTCTCTGTTGAAATCCATCAAAAAGATATGACGAGAGAAAAAAGTGCCTCATTTCCAGAGTTTGAAATCTGAAGAGATCTGAGCAAGGCACGAATTTCCTACCCTCAAACAAGTGTAACTCATCTCAAAACGGTAATAGGTGGGAAAAAAATTCTTGAATTGTGAGCATCAGGGATGTCTGAAGATATATGGGCACAAGCCTCATGTCTCAACTTTGTTTCGTTAAGGAGATATGACGATTTGAAAATGCCTCTCATTAGAGAATTCCAGCGCTGATTTTGAAGAAACTCTCCATTGAGTTTCTATGGAGAGTTTTGAGACTTTATGTTACTCTGAGGAGATTTGCAAAAATCTATAAGTCCCACAACAATGATGGTGACATTTTCTGAAAGCCAGCAAAAATACCTACGTTTTGATGTATAATTTGTGGGGGTCGAGTGGAAATTGAGCGAGTAGCAAGAAGTCGTTCAGACATGAAGAGAAAATTCAGAAAGGACGAGTGCACACTCTGAGTTAATTGCATAGCAACCATAGCAACGCATGTATTTTCTGAAAAATCCCAATTTTGCAACTGAAAACTTAAAGAGGTATAAAATTAAAACGGTAGAAGATCTGAAAAAGCTGAATCACACAGCAATAGCCCAATAGTCTGAGAACATTTTAAAGTTTGAATGGAGTTTCTAGGTGAAAGTATGACAAAGTAGTTAAGTTTCAAAAACAAGCAAGTTTTAGCAGAATTTCTGAAGATTTCCATTCATTTCAATGGGACAAATTAAAGGAAAAAGTGTAATATTTTAAAAGTATAACAGTAATAAACACCAAAAGTCATAGCAAACATTAGCAGAAAAAGAGCAGAACAGTATAGAGTTTGAACGGAGAAAATCGGCTGAAAACTGAGGCAGTAGTTAAGCGGCAAAAACGCACGGAAGCAACTTGAAGAATAATAATAAAGAAGAAAGAGAAACAGGATCTCAATAGTGTGGAAGCCCTTTTAGGGCATCCACACAACTAGAAAGCGAAAATTTCAGAAGAAATTTTATGTGTGCCTATGCCGCTGCGAATCAGTGTAGTTTGACATTCATACGGCTACAGAGAGCAAAACTCAGAAGAGCAGCCATTCTCCACCGTGAACTATGGTAAAAACAAACACCGCTCGCGCCTCACAGATGACAGCTTACAGTTTTGGGTAAAGATGAAGTGACTTTGCACAGCCCCGATTTGCAGATGCTGTGCACACAGGTTCATGAGCAGAAGTCCCATTGTACCACGGCAGACCCGACAATGTTTGCATGAACACTCTTTGAAGCATTACGTTATGGACCACTTTTCACACATGCTTGGTGTACCCACACAGCCGGCTGTAGCTTTTCAACTGACAGCCCGACACACACCCAAAAAACAGCCGAAAGAGCACAGACTTTACACCCGTGGGTCCACCTCCCCTGCAGCGGCACTGCAGACCACGCCCCGCCACACACATCAAACACGTAAAATAAATATTTATGCACTTTTGCATTTACTTTTTGTTTTTGTTATTTTACACAGTAAATGATTAACAATGGTCTACAGCCAATCTTGTGTATTATTATACAAACTTTGGTTGTAAGATGCAGATAACTATTTAATAAAAAGCTAAATATTTTATACGAGAGTAAGAAAGAAAAGTATATCTTTGTGTCCCCCTTTCCTGTTAATGCCCTACCTGGCCCCTGGCAAAAGCTTTGCTAGATCCGCCCCTGCACAGTTACCAGCTGTCAGCTACACACAAAAACAGGAGCTGGGTGTTTATTTGTCTCTGAGAAACAGTTCATAACTTCCTTCAACTCATTCATGTCACCTAAAGCAGGGCTCGCAAAATTTCAAAATCCCTGGTAGCCCTTCGGGAGGCACTCTTCAGTTTTTGGTAATAAATTTAAGTAGCCGAATAAAAAAAAAAAAGAGGACAATTTTTGATTGATGTTTTGTTTCCTTTACAAACAAAACATCAATCTAAAAATATTTAAAACACAAATTACAACAACAATTTCAATCATCAACTCAAATATTTGGTTCTAATTGAACAAATTTCTATGAACTTGTAAGAACTGTACAACAGGAATCAGTCTGTGTCAGATCCTTATTTTGACATTTCCACTGAAATCACAGGTAAGAGGCAAGTGCAACCAAGATCTAGGCCATTTGCTTTTTGAAGTTTGCAAAGACTGCTAAATTTTGCCAATGGTAGTTCACTCTTTGCAACATAGTAGGCTGTTCTAAACAGATTTTTCAGGACTTCTTGTTATGCTTGGTTTATTTTTAGTATGCTTTTGCAATTGGTGTTTGTTCTGGGAAAGATATTGCAGACTGGGCAATAATGCATTTCTTGCATTTGTCATGGGTTCTGATGGGGTCTTTCTTAAAATGACTGGTCCCAGTAACAAAAGGCGCTTGTCGACTCAGAAATCGAGGGAAACTCACAACACACCCGGCAGAACATGAGGTTATTTAGCTCGTCGTATTCCAGCCACATAAATTCTTTAGTCCATGAAACCATAAAGCTGCGCTTTCTTTTTCCCTCATAGTCTGATTTGTCATAACTTTTCCGTTTTGTGGTTGGCTTTTCTTTGGCTGCCCTTCTTCACCCTGACCTCTCTTGTTTGGCTCTGCAGAACTAAAATACCTGCTTAAATCCATCTGCTCTTACATGCATACTTACATAACGATCAGCAATTCTCTGCGTAATCAGCCTCTATCACGTTTAAGCTTGCTGCAGGAGATTTCACTTGTCATGTTTGATAGTAAGCTAACGATTGATAAGACGATGTCAGAGGAATTGGTGTGCAATTAATCTGTGACTTACCAATTAGTGCTGTCGCTCTCTACACACAGTTAGCGCAAAGTGAAAGTGAAAGCAAAAACAAGCGCAAATTCAAACGCGATTTCAATGTGTCACATATTGACAGTGGCTCATCGATGCCGATGACATAATTACTCAGCTACATTTGCGAAAGAATGCAAAAGCATTGACATATCTTTCCCTCCCATGATAGCCCGACGGGCAGGGCTGAGATGGATTTTGGTAGCCCGATTGGAAAAATCGCTAGCCCCGGGACGTCGGGCTAGCGATTTTATGAGCCCTGTAAAGGGTAAACCTGTTTCTCCATCACCAGTTCAGCTCTGATGATTCAGTAAGGACATCTCCTGGTTTGGACCAGCCGCAAAATTAAAATCAAATGAATTCTAACAACAGCTGATCAAGCTTAAACGTGCTGCTGTTGTTTAGCGCGATAAACAAGAGCTTAAAAGCCGATCGTTGATCAGTTTCACGATTGAAGTTGCAACAGGCCAGAGAATGACAGGGGAGGCTTCATAACGACAGAATAAATCGTAATATTTTCTCTGAATGTGGGACGATTCCGTTTGTACGGCAACTCTACGGACTAACCGTTATGAATAAAATAAAGTTCAACGTCAGTAACTTAGCGCGCACACAGCTCTATAGAAACTCCTGTGCAATTCACAACTTCTTACCTGAAATTCAGTTCACCTCACGCTCCTGCCTTAGGTTTGCCTGATCCACGATCTACCACCGGTCGATCGGCGGTCCCCTCGCTGCCTCCTATGTCTCGTTCCCGCATGTTTTTCTGACACACACCGGTAGATAGCTGCTCTCTGTTGTAGCTGCACGTTAGCCAAGACCAAACAACTCAGTTATTATTTCCACATCGAGCGGCGCTAGCCACGCTAGCTAGTTAGCCGGCAACATCGTCAGATATAATATGGGATGTTTTGACAAAACGAGCAGATATTTGAAGTTTACACACCTACATTCTCGCCTGAAAATATCTTAAAAGTTCATTTTGTGACCTAGAAACACGAATAAAAGACGTTTAAAACGAAGAGGTGTCCGCCATTGTTGAACTCGGCAGAGGCGTGCTATGCATTATGGGATATTGAGTTTAAAAACAAGCATACAGATTTCGGCCGTACTACTCCCGGTATACCACTAGAGAGAGCCAACCCACCACAAATAAAGTCTGTTTCTATGGAAATTGGCCTAAATTTGCACTAAAATCTAAATATTTCAAAAACTATAAAAGTCATGAACACCAAAAGTGTATACCATACTAGTCCAGCTCCAGCCGCACAAAATGATCTAACATATGTAACCCTATTGTCAAAACTGTTAGGCAGAGAGGCGCGGGAAAATTTTCACTAAAATATTAATATTTAAAAAACTATAATAGTTATAAACACCAAAAGTCATAGCACACCATTCCTGATCCAGCCGCACAAAATGAGGTAACATATATGAAGCTTGTCTCAAAACTGCGGGCGAGATTCGCTGCAAAATTTCAGTATGAAACTGGAGAATAATAATAATAATAATAATAATAATAATAATAATAATAAATCCGACGAATAGTAATATGTGTGCCTCTTGGCATAGGCACACATAATAATAAAGAAGAAAGAGAAACAGGATCTCAATAGTGTGGAAGCCCTTTTAGGGCATCCACACAATAAAGAGAAACAGGAACTCAATAGTGTGGAAGCCCTTTTAGGGCATCCACACAACTAGAAAGCGAAAATTTCAGAAGAAATTTTATGTGTGCCTATGCCGCTGCTAATCAGTGTAGTTTGCCATTCATACGGCTACAGAGAGCAAAACTCAGCAGAGCAGCCATTCTCCACCATGAATTATGATAAAACAAACACCGCTCGCGCCTCACAGATGACAGCTTACAGTTTTGGGTAAAGATGAGGTGACTTCATTACAGCCCCGATTTGCAGGCGCTGTGCACACAGGTTCATGAGCAGAAGTCCCATTGTACCACGGCAGACCCAACAATGTTTGCATGAACACGCTTTGAAGCATTATGTTATGGACCACTTTTCACACATGGTTGGTGTACCCACACAGGCAGCTGTAGCTTTTCAACTCATAGCCCAACACACACCCAAAAACAGCCAAGAGAGCACAGACTTTACACCCGTGGGTCCACCTCCCCTGCAGCGGCACTGCAGACCACGCCCGACACACACATCAAACACATAAAATAAATATATATGCACTTTTGCATTCACTTTTTGTTTTTGTTATTTTTACACAGTGTTCTGAATGATGAACAATGGTCTACAGCCAACCTTGTGTATTATTATACAAACTTTGGTTGTAAGATTCGGATAAGCATTTAATAAAAGCTAAATATTTTATATGAGAGTAAGAAAGAAAAGTATATCTTTATGTCCACCTTTCTCTGTTAATGCCCTACCTGGCCCCCTGGCAAAAGCTTTGCTAGATCCGCCCCTGCACAGTTACCAGCTGTCAGCTACACAAAAAAGGAGCTTGGTGTTTACAGGAGTGCAGAATTATTAGGCAAATGAGTATTTTGTCCACATCATCCTCTTCATGCATGTTGTCTTACTCCAAGCTGTATAGGCTCGAAAGCCTACTACCAATTAAGCATATTAGGTGATGTGCATCTCTGTAATGAGAAGGGTGTGGTCTAATGACATCAACACCCTATATCAGGTGTGCATAATTATTAGGCAACTTCCTCTCCTTTGGCAAAATGGGTCAAAAGAAGGACTTGACAGGCTCAGAAAAGTCAAAAATAGTGAGATATCTTGCAGAGGGATGCAGCAGTCTTAAAATTGCAAAGCTTCTGAAGCGTGATCATCGAACAATCAAGCGTTTCATTCAAAATAGTCAACAGGGTCGCAAGAAGCGTGTGGGAAAACCAAGGCGCAAAATAACTGCCCATGAACTGAGAAAAGTCAAGCGTGCAGCTGCCAAGATGCCACTTGCCACCAGTTTGGCCATATTTCAGAGCTGCAACATCACTGGAGTGCCCAAAAGCACAAGGTGTGCAATACTCAGAGACATGGCCAAGGTAAGAAAGGCTGAAAGACGACCACCACTGAACAAGACACACAAGCTGAAACGTCAAGACTGGGCCAAGAAATATCTCAAGACTGATTTTTCTAAGGTTTTATGGACTGATGAAATGAGAGTGAGTCTTGATGGGCCAGATGGATGGGCCCGTGGCTGGATTGGTAAAGGGCAGAGAGCTCCAGTCCCACTCAGATGCCCGCAAGGTGGAGGTGGAGTACTGGTTTGGGCTGGTATCATCAAAGATGAGCTTGTGGGGCCTTTTCGGGTTGAGGATGGAGTCAAGCTCAACTCACAGTGCTACTGCCAGTTTCTGGAAGACACCTTCTTCAAGCAGTGGTACAGGAAGAAGTCTGCATCCTTCAAGAAAAAACATGATTTTCATGCAGGACAATGCTCCATCACACGCGTCCAAGTACTCCACAGCGTGGCTGGCAAGAAAGGGTATAAAAGAAGAAAAACTAATGACATGGCCTCCTTGTTCACCTGATCTGAACCCATTGAGAACCTGTGGTCCATCATCAAATGTGAGATTTACAAGGAGGGAAAACAATACACCTCTCTGAACAGTGTCTGGGAGGCTGTGGTTGCTGCTGCACGCAATGTTGATGGTGAACAGATCAAAACACTGACAGAATCCATGGATGGCAGGCTTTTGAGTGTCCTTGCAAAGAAAGGTGGCTATATTGGTCGCTGATTTGCTTTGGTTTTGTTTTTGAATGTCAGAAATGTATATTTGTGAATGTGGAGATGTTATATTGGTTTCACTGGTAAAAATAAATAATTGAAATGGGTATATATTTGTTTTTGTTAAGTTGCCTAATAATTATGCACAGTAATAGTCACCTGCACACACAGATATCCCCTAAAATAGCTAAAACTAAAAACTACTTCCAAAAACTTTCAGCTTTGATATTAATGAGTTTTTGGGTTCATTTAGAACATGGTTGTTGTTCAATAATAAAATTATTCCTCAAAAATACAACTTGCCTAATAATTCTGCACTCCCTGTATTTGTCTGTCAAAAATAGTTCATAACTTCCCTTCAACTTATTCATGTCACCCTAAAGAGTAAACCTGTTTCTCCATCACCAGTTCAGCTCTGATGATTCAGTAAGGACATCTGCCGTTTTACAGCTGTAGCTCCAGCAAACATCAGCTGATACCAGAAATTAAAAGCAAATGAATTTTAACAACAGCTGATCAAGCTTAAACGTGCTGCTGTTGTTTTTTTGCGCGATAAACAAACAAGAGAGAAACGCCGATCATTGATCAGTTTCATGACTGAAGTTTCAACAGGCGAGAGAATGACAGGGGAGGCTGTCATAAAGTTCAACATGCGCACACAGCTGTATAGAAACTCCGTCGTGCTAGCTAGAACGCAGTACGAGTTATTGTAAGTGATTGAAAAAGTCAGCACAACGAAAATAAACTACACCTAAACTCGGTTTATATCTGACCGAAATAGAGTGCAGTTCATAACTTCTTACCTGAAATTCAGTTCACCTCACGCTCCTGCCTTCGCTTTCCCTGATCCATGATTGACCACCGCGTTAGCAATCGCCTGCCCGGCCTCGTATGTCTCGTTGGCGGCATGTCCTTTCTGTCACACACGGTGGATAGCTGCCCTCTGTTGTAACTCCACCACCAAACAACTCAGTTATTTTTTCCACATCGACCAGCATCATCGGCCCATAAAGCGAAAAATAAGTCCAGCTAAGACACAGACCCTTGCCGAGCGATCAGGCGATTAAACAAATTTTAGCCACCTCACTATCAGCCAAGCCTGGGTGGTTTTTTTCACGAAGGGTCGCTAGTCGCGCTAGCTAGCTAAGCTAGCGGGCGCTAGCTAGCTAGCCAGCCGGCTATCAGCAACACGTAAGAGAACTGTTGCTAAATAAACTACACCTAAACTCGGTTTATATCTGACCCAAATAGAGTGCAGGTCATAACTTCTTACCTGAAATTCAGTTCACCTCACGCTCCTGCCTTCGCTTTCCCTGATCCACGATTGACCTCCGCGTTAGCAAACACCGGTCGCCTGCCTCGTATGTCTCATTCGCGGCATATCCTTTCTGTCATACACCGGTGGATAGCTGCCCACTGTTGTAGCTCCGCGTTATAGCACCACCAAACAACTCAGTTATTTTTTCCACATCCAGCTGTAACTCCGATTCTATGCGAGCATTTGCGAGAGACCGGGAGGTGAAACGACAGAGAGTCCCCTCGCTATCCATTTGCAGCCAAGCGCGGCAGCTAGCTAGGTAGGTAGCCGGCTGGCTGTCAGGCAGGACCGGCGTAGTCAGAGCACTGTCGCTAAATATGGGATGTCTTGATAAAACAAGCAGATATTTGAAGTTTACACACCTACATTCTCGCCTGAAAATATCTTAAAAGCTTATTTTGTGACCTAGAAACAAGAATAAAAGACATATAAAACGAAGTGGTGGCCGCCATTGTTCACTCTGTAGAGGCGTGCTATGAATTGTGGGATATTGAGTTTTCCACCAAGCATTACCGTAACTTTTGAATGATTTGCGCAACCTTAAAAATTCCAATGGCTCCTAAAAGCAGCGACGCTGTGCGCACCGTTGAAATTGTCATCATTACGGTAATCCAAACAAGGGTACACAGGCTGTACCACTCCCGGCATACCACTAGAGAGAGCCAACACACCACAAATGAAGTCTGTTTATTTGGCGCCAAAAGATGAATTGGCCTAAATTTGCACTAAAATATTAATATTTAAAAACTATAAAAGTCATGAACACCAAAAGTCATGACATAATAGTCCAGCTCCAGCCGCACAAAATGATCTAACATATGTAACCCTAATGTCAAAACTGTTCGGCAGAGGAGCGCGGGAAAATTTTCACTAAAATATTAATATTTAAAAAACTATAAAATTCATAAACACCAAAAGTCATAGCACACCATTCCAGATCCGGCCGCACAAAATGAGGTAACATATATGAAGCTTTTCTCAAAACTGCGGGGCGAGATTCGCTGCAAAATTTCAGGCGGAAAAAGGAAAATAATAATAAGAACTAGAAAGCGAAAATTTCAGAAGAAATTTTATGTGTGCCTATGCCGCTGCTAATCACTGTAGTTGCCATTCATACGGCTACAGACAGAAAAACTCAGAAGAGCAGCCATTCTCCACCATGAACTATGGTAAAACAAACACCGCTCACGCTTCACAGATGACAGCTTACAGTTTTGTGTAAAGATGAAGTTACTTCATTACAGCGCCGATTTGCAGGCGCTGTGCACACAGGTTCATGAGAAGTCCCATTGTACCACGGCAGACCCGACAATGTTTGCATGAACACGCTTTGAAGCATTACATTATAGACCACTTTTCACACATGCATTCACTTTTTGTTTTTGTTATTTCTACACAGTGTTCTGAATTATGAACAATGGTCTACAGCCAATCTTGTGTATTATTATACAAACTTTGGTTGTGAGATTCAGATAACTATTTAATAAAAGCTAAATATTTTATATGAGAGTAAGAAAGAAAAGTATATCTTTATGTCCACCTTTCTCTGTTAATGCCCTACCTGGCCCCCTGGCAAAAGCTTTGCTAGATCCGCCCCTGCACAGTTACCAGCTGTCAGCTACACAAAAAAGGAGCTTGGTGTTTACAGGGATTGCAGAATTATTAGGCAAATCAGTATTTTGTCCACATCATCCTCTTCATGCATGTTGTCTTACTCCAAGCTGTATAGGCTCGAAAGCCTACTACCAATTAAGCATATTAGGTGATGTGCATCTCTGTAATGAGAAGGGTGTGGTCTAATGACATCAACACCCCTATATCAGGTGTGCATAATTATTAGGCAACTTCCTTTCCTTTGGCAAAATGGGTCAAAAAGAAGGACTTGACAGGCTCAGAAAAGTCAAAAATAGTGAGATATCTTGCAGAGGGATGCAGCAGTCTTAAAATTGCAAAGCTTCTGAAGCGTGATCATCGAACAATCAAGCGTTTCATTCAAAATAGTCAACAGGGTCGCAAGAAGCGTGTGGAAAAACCAAGGCGCAAAATAACTGCCCATGAACTGAGAAAAGTCAAGCGTGCAGCTGCCAAGATGCCACTTGCCACCAGTTTGGCCATATTTCAGAGCTGCAACATCACTGGAGTGCCCAAAAGCACAAGGTGTGCAATACTCAGAGACACGGCCAAGGTAAGAAAGGCTGAAAGACGACCACCACTGAACAAGACACACAAGCTGAAACGTCAAGACTGGGCCAAGAAATATCTCAAGACTGATTTTTCTAAGGTTTTATGGACTGATGAAATGAGAGTGAGTCTTGATGGGCCAGATGGATGGGCCCGTGGCTGGATTGGTAAAGGGCAGAGAGCTCCAGTCCGACTCAGGCGCCAGCAAGGTGGAGGTGGAGTACTGGTTTGGGCTGGTATCATCAAAGATGAGCTTGTGGGGCCTTTTCGGGTTGAGGATGGAGTCAAGCTCAACTCCCAGTCCTACTGCCAGTTTCTGGAAGACACCTTCTTCAAGCAGTGGTACAGGAAGAAGTCTGCATCCTTCAAAAAAAAAACATGATTTTCATGCAGGACAATGCTCCATCACACGCGTCCAAGTACTCCACAGCGTGGCTGACAAGAAAGGGTATAAAAGAAGGAAAAACTAATGACATGGCCTCCTTGTTCACCTGATCTGAACCCCATTGAGAACCTGTGGTCCATCATCAAATGTGAGATTTACAAGGAGGGAAAACAGTACACCTCTCTGAACAGTGTCTGGGAGGCTGTGGTTGCTGCTGCATGCAATGTTGATGGTGAACAGATCAAAACACTGACAGAATCCATGGATGGCAGGCTTTTGAGCGTCCTTGCAAAGAAAGGTGGCTATATTGGTCGCTGATTTGTTTTTGTTTTGTTTTGAATGTCAGAAATGTATATTTGTGAATGTGGAGATGTTATATTGGTTTCACTGGTAAAATAAATAATTGAAATGGGTATATATTTGTTTTTGTTAAGTTGCCTAATAATTATGCACAGTAATAGTCACCTGCACACACAGATATCCCCTAAAATAGCTAAAACTAAACACAAACTAAAACTACTTCCGAAAACATTCAGCTTTGATATTAATGTGTTTTTGGGTTCATTGAGAACATGGTTGTTGTTCAATAATAAAATTATTCCTCAAAAATACAACTTGCCTAATAATTCTGCACTCCCTGTATGAGAGTAAGAAAGAAAAGTATATCTTTGTGTCCACCTTTCTCTGTTAATGCCCTACCTGGCCCCCTGGCAAAAGCTTTGCTAGATCCGCCCCTGCACAGTTACCAGCTGTCAGCTAAATAAAAAAAAGGAGCTTGGTGTTTATTTCTCTCAGAAACAGTTCATAACTTCCCTTCAACTCATTCATGTCACCCAAAAAAAGGTAAACCTGTTTCTCCATCACCAGTTCAGCTCTGATGATTCAGTAAGGTCATCTCCTGGTTTCGACCAGCCGCTTCTACAGCTGTGGCTCCAGCAAACATCAGCTGATACTAGAAATTAAAATCAAATGAATTCTAACAACAGCTGATCAAGCTTAAACGTGCTGCTGTTGTTTAGCGCGATAAACAAACAAGAGAGAAAAGCCGATCATTGATCAGTTTCATGACTGAAGTTTGAACAGGCGAGAGAATGACAGGGGAGGCTGTCATAAAGTTCAACATCAGTAACTTAGCGCGCACACAGCTGTATAGAAACTCCATCGTGCTAGCTACCACGCAGTACGAGTTATTATAACTGATTGTAAAAAGTCAGCACAACGAAAATAAACTTCGGTTTATATCTGACCCAAATAGAGTGCAGGTCATAACTTCTTACCTGAAATTCAGTTCACCTCACGCTCCGACCGGCAGCCGCCTGCTTCTCCTGCCTTCGGTTTCCCTGATCCACGATCTACCACGGTCGATCGGCGGTCGCCTCGCCGCCTCGTTCCCGCATGTTCTTTCTGACACACACGGTGGATAGCTGCCCTCGGTTGTAGCTCGGCGTCAGCGACTACCAAACAACTCAGTTATTTTTTCCACATCGACCAGCATCTGGACAATCCACCGCCTTTCACTGTTTGTACCGTTACTAAAAAAAAAAAACCCTCATCGGCTCATAAAAAGCGAAAAATAAGTCCAGCTATGACCCTGAGTCAAAAGACAGCCAGCTCGGGTTAGCTAGCTACCTGTCTAGCTCTTTGCAGGCACCGAAAACATCAGAGCTAATATGGGATGTCTTGGTAACACGAGCAGATATTTGAAGTTTACATCTGGCCAATACACCACCTTTCACTGTTTATACCGTTACTAAAATGAATAAATAAATAAATCATCGGTCCATATAAACGAAAAATAAGTCCAGCTAAAACACATACTGTCGGCGAGCGACCGGGTGCTGACACGAGTTTCACCCGCCTCAATATAAGCCAAGCCTGGGTGCTTTTTCACGAAGGGTCGCTAAGCGGTGCTAGCTAACTATGCTAGCGGCGCTAGCTAGCTAGCCGACTATCAGCAACACATAAGAGAACTGCTGCTAAATAAACTACACCTAAACTCGGTTTATATCTGACCCAAATAGAGTGCAGGTCATAACTTCTTACCTGAAATTCAGTTCACCTCACGCTCCTGCCTTCGCTTTCCTGATCCACGATTGACCTCCGCGTTAGCAAACACCGGTCGATCGGCGGTCGCAACATGTCCTTTCTGTCATACACCGGTGGATAGCTGCCCACTGTTGTAGCTCGCGTTATAGCACCACCAAACAACTCAGTTATTTTTTCCACATCCAGCTGTAACTCCGATTCTGTGCGAGCATTTGCGAGACCGGGAGGTGAAACGACAGAGAGAGTCCCTCGCTATCCATTTGCAGCCAAGCGCGGCAGCTAGCTAGGTAGCCCGGCTAGCTGTCAGGCAGGACCGACGTCGTCAGAGCACTGTCGCTAAATATGGGATGTCTTGATAAAACAAGCAGATATTTGAAGTTTACACACCTACATTCTCGCCTGAAAATATCTTAAAAGTTTATTTTGTGACCTAGAAACACGAATAAAAGACATATAAAAACGTAAGTGGTGGCCGCCATTGTTCACTCTGTGAGGCGTGCTATGAATTGTGGGATATGGAGTTTTCAACACAAGGATAAAATCTTTTCGGCTGTACTACTCCCGGTATACCACTAGAGAGAGCCAAGACACCACAAATGAAGTCTGTTTCTATGGTGCCAAAAGCAGAATCTTTCTCAGGAGCCTAGAAATTGGCCTAAATTTGCACTAAAATCTAAATATTTCAAAAACTATAAAAAGTTATAAA